>NC_143197.1:3055326-3360108 GCF_051530095.1 Phoenix dactylifera
GCTAAAAGTATTCCAGTAAACAAATTTCCTTTCATATCCTGCTCGCCGAAGAGGCGATGTTAGTCCTTTAGCATCCTAAGGCTACTCCTCATGGCGGACTTGCTCTTTACCTCAATATCAGCTACCTTAGCTCGGATTCTAGCAGCAATAAGTACCTTCTTTTGATGATGGTGTCATTTATATAAGTTCAATCTTAACCCTCAATCCGTCTACCGGCAAATTTGGGTATCCACTTAATCATTGACATATTTTTTTGGGGGTCTCCCTTCTCTAGATAAACAAATTTTGATAAATCATGCAAAATAGAAAGCTGGATCTCGGACTCCAGCATATGTGCATTTTTTTCGTTATCTTTCGATGTTTTATAGGTTCATTTGATTTTTTTTTCCCCTTGATTGAATTTCTATATATGTTCCAACAGGTCAAAGTGCACATGGGAGATGGTTGGCGCGTGGACTTCAATCAGACTCACTTTGACACATATTCCCCTCCAGACTTCTATACAAGGGTAATGAAACTAGATTTACTATTTTGGCTCCATATATTTGCTGCATGCACCATCCTCTATTCTTCTTCCATTTGTCCTTTTTTTGTACATATGATTAGAAATCCGTTGCATCTTTTTTTGAATGAGATGTACATGATCCAATAGAGATAGACGGACACACATTTTGCCACAATTAATCTTAGAGAGGCATTCAAACTGAACCTGTCTATATATGTTGCATAGTCCAAATAAAAAAAAACTTGAAAATTATGCAGCAACTGATTGATTAATTAACAGGTAGGTATGGCTGGGGTTCCAGGAGATGCTGTAATGAAGAAAACAAAGGCAATAGAGGATGACTGGACACCAGTTTGGAATGAAGAGTTTACCTTCCCATTGACCGTGCCTGAACTGGCTTTGCTTTGGATTGAAGTGCATGAGTATGATATGTCTGAGAAGGATGACTTCGGTGGGCAGACCTGCTTGCCAGTATCAGAGTTGAGACCAGAGATCCGAGCTGTGTCTCTTTTCGACCGCAAGGGAATGAAGTTCAAGTCTGTAAAGCTGCTCATGCGATTTGAGTTTGTTTGATGTTGCTGTTGAATGTGTGGTATCTGCGCTTTGTCCTTGGGAGGGCTTTGCATTGTATAGCATACTACCTTGCAGATGGATTTTGTAGTCTACGTAAACATAAAATCATGTAATCATGGTGGTGTGGTATCCTTGAATTATTGTTGCACTTATAGTTGATTTCTACGAAAAGTTTGAGATGGTCTTTGACTCTCCAATTTTTATGGACTTCATATAGGGTTTCTAAATGGAGTACAGCCATTCTGTTGCATGATCGCATCGAGATTAACCTGGACATCGGCTTATCTCTGATGAGATGGAAGAGGAGGGGGGGGGGGGGGAGTTGGAAACAACAAGATCCTCACTTATATTTTGAAATCAACAAATAAATTAAAATCAAGATTGATTACCATGTTTAAAAATGAATTTTGATACTTTAATAACTATTGAATTCATTTAAGACAATAAACTATGCGTATTGATATAACGTCGAATGACATTTCAGAATAGTGAAGAAATTCAGGATATCTATTCCTATTTACAAGTATTCATAAAACAACAGTTCCTACTATTCATGAGTAAGAAGATGGCATAAGATGTAATTTAAAAGGTGTGATGGAATAAACTATGCTTCTCTGAGGAGACAAATCCTTCTCCACGATGAATCCAAGATCGAAGTCAGCCAATTCTAATATCGTGGGTCCTCTTCTTCTTCCCGATTCCATCTGCATCCAGAGATATCCCATGGAGAAAGGTTGAGGTTCTTCTGCACAAGGTGCTAGGTTAGCATCCTTTTCATAGGAACTGCAATTCTGATATGCAGTGCTTTCCCGCATAACCTCAAACAGGATATAGTACTCGCAGGAAGCAATTCAAATCATAGCATCCTATGATAACCATGGTCCCCAGCAACTAGCAGAGTCTAACTACTGACAATTGAATTGTGACAGCCATAGGAATTGCAAGTAAAATGCCACTGAATAAAAAAGAAAAATAGATCGGCGGTGTAGGACGCCCCGCTCTTGTAGAATCTGAGAAAGATCAAATGCATGCTGCATTAGATACTGTTTTGGTGCTTCAAATTTATGACCTTCGCTTGCTGCTGTACCAAAGCTTGGCATCATTTTAACGCAGGTTGCAACTTTTTGTATTGTACTCACCGGATTGTCCATGTTTTGCATCCATAACAACATCAATTGAGGGCTATTGAGATCTAAGCAGCCTCCTTGCATGGCATTGTTTATGAAGGGTTTAAACAATGGTATGCTTCTCGAGTTTGAAGATTGAGAGTTGATGGTCCACTTGTAGTAAAATCTCATTATTGAATGCAAAAAATAAAGGCGAACGTGACCCTTATTTTTGATTAAAGTGCAGAAAGGACCAGTCCATTCTTCTTTAAGATTAGTCTGAACCACAAAAAAGGAAAAGGCTTTTATCAGATAGCAAGGTAACCATGACATGAATTACATTGCGTAAATTGATAGGATCCTTCTACATTGTTTAGTTCTATTTACTTTGTTAAAGCTTCGACTTCTCTTTTTTTTTATTTATCAAAAAAAAAAAAGGATTTGTAGGAGCAAATGATGTCCTGCAGGAATATGCCTAGTGTAATGTAGTCTTTTGCTACTGTATCTTACTGTTCTTTTCTTTCTTTCACCAATCTTCCAACGCATGACAAGCCAAACGTAACTTGTGCTATGCAAAGCAGCAAAAGCCACTTATATGAGGACCTATGCAGAATAAGCCCCACATGCCTCTCTTTACGTGGACCATACATGCATCTAGTTGATGCAGGGGCCACATTTATGTTGGAAAAGGATTGAGAATTAGGTGACCTTCTCCAGCACCAGCATCCAAGTTTGGCATCTCCTTTAACACCGAATTCCTGAAATAAGTATCTCCTTTATCTCCCAGCTCAGCTTTTATATATATATCTATATATATAACAATTAATTAGTAGATAACAATGAAGAAAGATGATTATTAAATAGCATCACTGTTTATAAAATCAAGAAAAGTTTGATTAATTGACAAACGGGATTAGAAACGAATGGCCCAAGAGCCGAGTCCAAGGACATATGTTCGAGCCCGGAACTCCAAGTTCAAACCGGGGCAGCGACGTGACCCGCCCCGGGGGAAAGCATCCCTCCCTCCGAAACCCACTCTCCACGAAACAAAACCGAACAACAAAAAAGAGTCCACCTCCCAGGAATCTGCTTCCCTGTCCACCTCCCACTCCACTCCCCGATACCTCTCTCTTTATCTCTCTCTCTCTCTCTCTCTCTCTCTCTCTCTCCATTTATTTAAACCATCATTGCCACTTTGCACGTTGAAATGGTAGATAGGTACCTCTCTCCTCTCAAAGTCTCGGCCTTTCGGATGACGACGTATAGAGTTTGCTTCTGTTTCCAGCGACGATTCCGGCCGGCGACGAACGAGCCGCCGGAAGCGGTGAAAGAGGTGTTCCGGAGGTACTCGGAGGGCGGGGTGATGGGGGCGGAGCAGCTGCAGCGGTTTCTGGTGGAGGTCCAGGGGGAGGCCAAGGTCACCAGGGAGGCGGCGCAGGACGTGATCGACGGCATGAGGAAGTTGAAGCACCTCAATGTTTTCCAGAAGAAGGGGATCTCCCTCGAAGCCTTCTTCCGGTACCTCACCTCCGACGACAACGCTGCCCTCTCCCGTTCTCTTGGAGTGCGTGCCCCTTTCCCTTCCATTCTCTGGTCCTCCATTCCATTATACGTGGTTTCTATCCGTGTTTTATAATGATACCTGTTTAGTCTAACTAAGATTCAAGAATTATAATGACACCTGTTCGTTTTCTTTTTTAATTGCTGATGCCTTGGAATATGGTTTTGAATGTCTCCTTGGCTTGGATGAAGTATGCACCTGGGTGCCTGCAGGGTACCACATCGGCATGGGACAGGTAAAGGTGCAACACAGGGCTGGTTAAAGAGTATTGTTGGGTTGGGCTGAGCTTTTTGGCCTGACTTGGGAGCTGGTAGGGCACTGCCATCTAGTGCACCATAGCTTTTGCATGTCTTCTGCATGCATGGATGTATGTCTTAAAATTTCATATGTATACCATGTGGGAAAGAAAGATACTGTGGAAAGACCTCATAAGATAGTCATCATGTATATTTATAGCTGAGAATGTGCAAGAGATTACAACTACGATCATACAAAGATAAAAAGAAATAACAAATGGACCCCAAGGATCAATCCTAAATTTATGCTATTCGAAATTCAAAATTCCTAGAATCATGGATCCTTGATATGGGGCTAAGATGAAGATACTGCCAATATGAATTATAGTAGTTGTGAGAAAATGGATGTATTCATTAGCTGAAACTTAAACAATTTAATCAATTATGAGGGGGCAAGAAGTCAGAGAAGCAAATAGAGTAGCTAAAAGTGATTCATATAGCATGTTGGTAAGGTGACCAGGAATTGGACACTACCTCATCTCTTTGTGCATGTTTAATTGCTTGGAAATGAGAAGGAAATATATACTTGAGCTGTCCGATTCAATAAGTGATATATTTTTACTAAGATTGCCATCTTTTTACCCTGGCAAGTCTAGTTTATAGTGTTACATGGATAAGATGAGATCGGTATGTTTGTATAGATGGAGAAGGATGTGCTCAAAACCTCAAATAACATATATTAGTGATGAAGAGGATAGGAGCTATAGTGTCAAAGACAATGAGTTTACTTGCGCTTTGTATGATCGAATAGCTAGACCTCTTCTTTTCATGGAACCTGCTTTGAGAAGCTTGCCAGCTGTTGAATATCCCTCATAGACATTATTCTATCTGTTGTTTGTTGCATGGTTAAAGGACAAAGTTTGCCAGTGCAAGATTAGTCTTGGTTGTCTGGATGTAGTTACAGCAACAAGCCAAAGATTATTCAGGAGAGTAAATTTTAAAGGTAGCAGTGTTAGTGTATGTATCTAGTGGTTCACTGTGGCAAAGATCGAGCAACCTGATGACAGGTTTTTGTAAAAGTGCGATGAGAATTTAGCCCAGGCCACTGCTGCAAGAAGACATTGACATTTATGTCTTATAGAGTGAAGTTGATCAGATAAACTAGATGATTGGGGTGGGTGCTGTTTGGAATGTTTTAACATAATGACTGGCTGATATGAGGAATGACTTGACCTTGAAAACAAGATATGTTTAAGGGGAAGTGATGATATGCTGACAATTCTATGAGCCGGTGTGCAAAATAAGTCTTGTATGTTATGATGCACATAAGTAGGTAGACTTCATACTCTGGATGTAAGACCTTCTTAAAATCACAAGAAAGACCACTCTCTGTCTACTATAGAAATATTTGTTTGTCACAATTTTTTCAGAGGAAATGTTTCTCATGAATTTAATTTCATTATACTCAGTAATTATTATGCATGAACTTTTTAGTTCCAATCATATATCTGATTGACAAATGGACATGAGATCATTGAAGAGCAATTTATCATGTACAATCAACTTTCTTTTTTAAGTTTTTTTTTATAAAAATAATCTGCATTTAATATCTAGAAAATATATTTTTGTTCCAGGTTCACCAAGATATGAGTGCTCCCTTGTCACACTATTTCATATATACGGGCCATAACTCCTATTTAACAGGGAACCAACTCAGTAGTGAATGCAGTGATGTCCCTATCATAAAAGCACTGCAAAGAGGAGTGAGAGTAGTTGAATTGGACTTATGGCCAAATTCTTCAAAAGACAGTGTGGAAGTCCGTCATGGGGGGTACATGATCTGTCCAAATAACTTCTATTTATCTGTGATTTTTTCTTTAAAAAAATTATCTGTGATTCAACTTTTTTTGAGAAAGAATTAACTTTTATTTACGGAACTTTTCATATTGCATCCATGCTGCCTAACCAATCATGAGTGTGTGTAACACCCATGAACTACTTTAGGCACAACTCTAGGCACACAGACATATGGTGGACGAGAATGATGTTCTAGAGATAGGACATGCACACATTATATGTGCATGTATGTCCATATGGATATGTGCGAACTAAATGTTGTGAGTCTAGGTAATTCTTATTTGTCAATTCTTTCACAATATGCAGTTGTAAGATAGTTTATATTAATGATTATATACGAAGTTTCCATAAGAGTGTGCAAAGGGTCGATCTCCTTCTACCTTCCCTTGTTCTTCTCTTCTATTTTATTTAACATTTTTAAGACTCCTGTTGGCATCCCTTCAGGGGCTTGCCGCCATTCAAGATGCAGCCCAAACTCTTTTAAGGCCTGTCTCATGTGACCAATTTGATAATATTAGCACGGGCTTTACAAAGTCTGTGGGGGCAAAGCTCATGTGACCAAAGGTCAAACTCTATAGGGGTTTTTATAATCCCCTAGGCCTTCCGGACCTTGTTCTGTATCTAGGAAACATTCTCAAATTGGTCTTTCCATGCCTAGAAGACCTTGAGCCATGCAAGAAAATGGTTTTGGTCATTGCCCCTGCTTTTGGTGTGCTAGACTTTTGATTGGGACCATAATTGTGGGTTTGCACTTCGGTGCCACATGGTTACTTTGTTAGCATGTAAGGACCTTGTCTTAATGGTTTTGTTTCAATTTTCATGTTGGAACTCAAATGTCGGCCAGCTACCTTGGCAATTCCTAGGAAAGATGTCAATACCATGTCTTGAGCTTGTGATGGGCCTCAATGCCCTCTTATCTATATGCATTCTTTTTGTGGTAATCAAATGATAAACATTTCTTTTAACTTTTATTACTGTCCATTCTTTGACTTCACTTACTGGTTCCTCTAAAAGTCACGTTTCTTTTTTCTGTCAACGAACCACCTCTCTATTAGTCCTGTCATTGGTTATGCCAAAAACTTCTATGGACATGTCTTAAGCAACAGAAAGCCAACTTAGTCGGCATATGTATAAGTCAACATAGACCAATTGATGAAGGCTATTCAAACACTTAAGAGTAAGTGTCAGAATATCGTGAACCAGATGATTCCAGACATCTTCCATCAGAATGTAATTACTCTAGCCACCTGTGACCTCGTCTGCAGCCAATTAAATATAGAAGAAGCAGAAGCCATGTTACCCTTTTCATGTCTAATAAAATGCGGTGGTTTCTCCCACCATTTTGCTTAAAAAGAAAGAAAGAAAGAGATAGGAGAAGCAGACAACTATTATGTTGAGAAGGGTTGATAGATTGCTTAAGCTCAATTCTTTTGCCTGGTTTTTGAGGAAATCAAAAGCATATATGCTATAAATTTTGATTTCAAAATATCCCTGATTGAATTAGTTGCTTTACTATTCAGCATACATACATTTTTTCAAACTTTGCTTGCATATGGCCAAGAATTGATTCAACAATCAATACATTTGCATTATCTGTTTGTTCATAATCTATGGTAGCAATGTTGACCCCAGAAAACTTTAACCTTGACCTACAGGTGTAATGTGGTTATCTGTTTCAAGAATAATGGAGGTTGTTTGATGATTTAATTCATTGTGACTTGATTTATTCATGACTGTAGGACACTGACCACTCCTGTAGAACTTCTCAAATGCTTGGAGTCCATTAAAGAGCATGCCTTTAGCGTATCTCCATACCCGGTCATAATTACTTTTGAAGATCATTTAACTCCAGAACTTCAGGCTAAAGTAGCTGAGGTAGATGATAATCTTTTTTCAGGATACTCTCCTTTAGGTGTCAAAAGTCCCATCTGATCTTCTTTTTCCTTTTCGATCTAGATGGTAACTGATACTTATGGAGAAATGCTGTTTACTACAAAATCGGAATTTTTGGAAGAATTCCCTTCACCTGAAGCATTAAAAATGAAAATTTTAATATCAACCAAACCACCAAAAGAATACCTTGAATCCAAGACCATCAAGGAACAAGACCAAGCAGTACAAAAGGGAACTGAAGATGAAGCATGGGGTACAGAAGTCCCTGATCTTAGAGCTGAAATGAGTGCTATAAGTAAGGTGCAATAAGAAAGCAAGATATTTTTTACTTACTCCTCAATTCTTTATCTGTAATTGTGCAACTTTGATGTATTCCTTATTGACTTGCAGATTGAGCATGAACATAGTGTACACCACCATGAAGATGAAGATCCTGATGAAGGTGATAAAAAACCACATCAGATAGTTGCGCCTGAGTACAAGAGTCTAATAGCAATTGCTGCCAAAAAAGGAAAGGGAGAGCTAGCTGATGCATTTAAGATTGATCTTGATAAAGTAACTCGTCTTAGCTTAAGTGAGCTGTTGTTTGAAAAGGCTGTAATTTCTCATGGAACTGAAATTGTCAGGTATCTTAGAAAGGAAAATAATACTTTTAGGTGATATTTCATATCTGGCCTCTTTTCTATCAGTGTGAGCATGCATAAGCCTTCGGTTGCACACCTTCCATTTAAGTCAAATAGTTAAGAAGTGAAGAGATTTCAGGTTATCTTAAATAATGCACATCTCACTTTTTTTAAAAAAAAATCTCATGAACTAAATTTTGCCTGATAAATTTCTGCATGTAAAATACGTTGGAGCAGAAATTCCTGAGCTGCACAAATCTTTTTTTGTAGGTTTACTCAAAATAATCTATTGAGGATTTACCCGAAGGGTACACGTGTTACCTCCTCTAATTACAGCCCATTGCTTGGTTGGATGTATGGAGCTCAGATGGTTGCATTAAATATGCAGGTATTAATTTTCCTTTAGCAATCCAGATTTTCTTTCTTTAGGAAAAAACAACTACTTCATGATAACCATTTCTTTATACCCATAGATAGGTTTTATTCATGTCTGTTCTCAGGTGAGTCATTGTACGATAAGTATGAAATGATATTACTTGGGCTGGAGATGGGACTCCTATGTGTTTAAAATGGGATGGCCAGATTTTGCTTGAGAGGAGGAACTTTTGGACATACCATGGCTATTTTTCTGGAAACATAATTGAAATCTTTTTGGATCTTACCACCACTTTCATGAAAACATCGATTTCTTCATTGCATTAAAGAACTGGGATTAGTTTGGACAATAGCCATCTTTGCTGAATTCTGTTGATGATTGCAAAACCAAAGCAAAGATTTTGAAAATTCTCAAGGTTACTTTGAAATAAGTTTACTTTTATGAGCTTTTGTTAGAACTCTTCGGATATATGTACCAAAGTATATCGACTATTTGTGCTGATTAGATGCTTCTATTAGCTATTGTGAGCTTTTCATATACCGAAACCTAGAAGACAGAAATATATTTCATTGCAAAATAATAGACTTATTTTTGGCTTTTTAATCACCAATTGCAAAATGGATCGCAATCATGAATTTTCTGTCTATACATATTTATAGATATTCTTTGAGTTTGCTGGAAGCTTATAACTAGAGAGCTATTGACCAAATAAATACAGTTGAGATGAACCCATTTATTTGCCTTACTTGTTCAATTTTCTTTTCTTGAGTCTGTGATCTGAATCTACTGGGGTTGTTACCTTGTTGATCTTTCACATTTAAAAATATTATTTATGATCTCTTAGCTTGTCAAATCACGGGAGGGCTTGGTGCTTATTGTTTGAATTATGAGGGAGAGAAGCAGAAATTCTTAAAAAACATTTTATTACATGAAGTAGATATCTGGAAGAAAAAAAAAATAATCTGTCAACAGGACAACTATGATACTCTACATGGCACAGAACATATAAGCTATGAAAGAAGAACAATGAAAAATAAAACACACTTAACCAGTTCTGAACCAGATCAGCTAATGTGCATGCTATTATTCTTTTTCCCAAGAAAATATGTCAGAATATTTCTCATAAAACACCTTAACTTGGAACATCTCTTCCAAATTTTAGTTTGTCCAAACTTTTTGATGTAATGACAAGTTGATTCATTCCCCATGTGTCAATATAGAGTGTAGAGCCTGCATGAAAACCAGTCCTAGTTGTTCTCCACTGTGCCTCAGAATTAAGTCCAAATTATTCATATCTAGACCTGTTTATGGTTTACTTTCGCAGACTCGGCTTCCATTTGTAGGTCTAAGGCAAGCATTGTTTCTGAATTATTAACTACAGGTCGAGCTTCTCTCTCTCTCTCTTCTCTCTCTCTCTCTCTCTCTCTTTCTCTAGCAACACCTGTGGCTGGTGGAAACTTTTGTATTCACTGCCTGATGCTACTAAGTCACGTCCCATTTGCAAGGTCATCATTGCATTGCTGCAATGATTTTTAATTAACACTATATTGTGTGAAACTTCCAGATAATGAAGGTCATTAGGTTCTTATTCATTGTAAATTTCTTCTATTGATTCTGATTGCTTTAAAAGGTTCTTGCAGAAGAATCGTACACCATTTGCATGCAAGTGGTGTAGCTATTTACCTCTCTTAAAAGTACTTTGATCTGCTGGTGCCTTCTTAAATTTAATCTTCAACATTTCCAAATTTTGTACTCATCAAGCTAATTGCATGCAAAAAGTTGTCTTCGACATTTTTACTTCATTTACTTGATCATGTGTTTTTATTCTCTGACAGGGGTATGGGAGGGCACTCTGGTTGGTGCATGGAATGTTTAGAGCTAATGGAGGGTGTGGTTATGTAAAGAAACCAGATTTTCTGTTGGATAATGATCCAGATCATGTATTTGATCCTAAAGGTACATTGCCAGTTAAGAAAATATTGAAGGTGAACCCTTATCACTGCTTGTAAGTTACGTGAGTCCTTATTTACCTTCTATTGCCGTTTACGTCCCAGTTGATGTTTCCATGAAACAGGTGAGGGTATATATGGGAGATGGATGGCGCTTCGATTTTCATCACACACACTTTGATACATACTCACCACCTGACTTCTATACAAGGGTAAGATTAGGAAAATAGATAATGTCATATCAATAAATCTCAGGAAAGGTAAGGCACCATCCCTTGTGATTGAGATCACAGTTTGATGTCCTGCTGGGCTTTACCATTCTGCATTCACTGGCTAAAAAGATTGTTATCCATGTAACAACAGAGTAGGTTTGTCCACAATGTAAGCACCTACTGCATTTGCATGATGTTAGACATCTCGCAGTCCGCATGGTGTGGTAGACCCAAAGGGATTGAACAATTAAAGAGAACTATAAGTTGGTCTTCTTCTCAATTATAAATGTTGTGAACGAAAACTGAATGACAGGTAATCCATCCTTCTGCATGCAGGTTGGCATAGCCGGAGTCCCAGCTGATACAGTAATGAAAAGAACGAAAGCAATTGAGGACAACTGGACACCAGTTTGGGATGAAGATTTTATATTCCCCTTGACTGTTCCAGAACTGGCCTTGCTTCGAATTGAAGTTCATGAGTATGATATGTCTGACACGGATGACTTTGCTGGCCAGACTTGTTTGCCTGTGTCGGAGTTGAGGCCAGGGATTCGGTCCGTCCCGCTCTGCGACCGCAAGGGAGAGACTTTGAAGTCTGTAAAACTACTAATGCGTTTCGAATTTGAGATCCCTGCAGATTCTTGTAGCTGGATTATATAAAGACCGATGTGTGCATATGATTGAAAGGCTTTCGACCTCCTGTTCTTATATTTGAACTATTATTCTATTTATTCCTAATGAAAAATAATCTTCTTTGGAGAATCTAGTTTTGGATTACAGGATTACTTTTAGGGGCAAGCAGCTATTGATTCAGTCGGTCTCGGTTTCCATATTCTGTAACAATATGCTATGTCTTTCATTTGAAACTATTAATACCTCCATGCTTTTCTGAGACAACACTTCTCCTTTCGCAGTTGGCAGTTAGAAAAGTTCTGGTCTTCGTCCTTGCGCTGATTGATCGTTCGACAAGCCATTAACATCGGATACTCAAAACTTTAACTCATAGCTCTCTCTCGCAAAATCAATTGGATGGATATTGGAGAAAGAATCCCCGGAGGAACTGACTGAAACCTACATTGCAAGTGTGTGCAACGCTGCCATTTGCCATCTAGCCCGCATGCTTATTTGTTATGTAAGATTTCTATATTCATAGAGGAGTTTAATATTCATTTATACAGAAAGTTAATTTTTTTAAAAAAAAATGCAAAATTTCAGTAACATTTATGTACCTATATAAAAAAATTGCAAGTGCATTGTAAAGTTGTTATTTCATATGTTAATGGAGCCAAATTGTGTTGTACCTTTATGGAGATTGGTTTAAACCAAAGTTCACCGATTCGGTACTGGAGCCCGTACCGGTATTACATCAATATAACATCGGTATGGTACGACATGCATTTTTTTTAACATAACGAAAGTCAATACGCTATCGGTATCGATGCCAGTACCGAAGTGGTATGGTATGGTATGTCCGATGTAGTCCAGTTCGATACGGCACGGCATATTATAATTTAAACACCCTGGAGATTTGGATACTCAGAGACAAAATTTGGGAAAATGAAGTCTCTCTAGGATCTAGGAAACTGAAAAAAATAAATAAATAACAAATCTTGAAAAGCCATGAAGTCGGCAAGGCCGGTTGCCGGCTTCATATGAGAGCCAGCCACTGATTTGGTGTGGGAAAGACAGCCAGCCCCATAGAAGTACGCAAGAAAAGCCGAGAGGAGGGTTGGTTAGGAGGTTCCTTCTCTCCTTGCCGTCATTCCTGTCGTCGCGAGAGATAATCAGCGTGTTTCCACTCACTAATGGCCGCCGCCGCCGCCTCCACTGGCCGTTTTCCTATACAGAACCCGGCTCCTCCTTCCGGTACCGTCTTCTCCGACTCCGACGCCAGCAGCGGCAGCGGCGGCGAGGAGGCCGCGGGCCGCCGCACCGCCCTTGAGGACTCGATCTTCGCCGCCTACCTCCAGATCTCCGGCCGCTCCGCTCCTGACCTGTCCAAGATCCGATCTTTCCTAGCTTCCGCCTCCGGCCGTGGTCCCTACGTCGCCTGCCTCATCTGCCTCGAGCGCGTCCGCCCCTCCGATCCCGTCTGGTCCTGCTCCTCCGGCTGCTACGCCCTCTTCCACCTCCTCTGCATCCAGAGCTGGGCCAACCAATCCTCCCACCGGCCTCCCTCCGCCACCCAGCCTGCCGCCGCCTCCACCGACTGGCCCTGCCCTAAATGCCGCCTCTCCTACCCAAGAACCCTAATCCCCCGATCCTACCTCTGCTTCTGCGGCAAGGTCGAGGACCCGCCCGCGGATCCCTGGATCCTCCCCCACTCCTGTGGCGAGGTCTGCGGCCGCCCTCTCAGCGGGAACTGCGGCCACCAGTGCCTCCTCCTCTGCCACCCCGGCCCCTGCCCGCCGTGCCCCAAGCACGTCTCCGCCCGCTGCTTCTGTGGTTCCCGCGAGGACGTCCGCCGCTGCGCCCAGAAGCACTTCTCCTGCAAGCAGCCCTGTCCTAAGCCGCTGCCTTGCAGGACTCACCGCTGTCCGGAGAGATGCCACGAGGGCCCCTGCCCTCCGTGCCGGGTGAGGGGGACGTACCGCTGTGCCTGCGGGAAGACAGAGGAGGAGAGGGAGTGCTCGGAGCGGGGGTTCCGCTGCGAAAGACCATGCGATGGGATGCTCAGCTGCGGGAAGCACAAGTGTGATCGTGGGTGCCATGCGGGCCCGTGCGGGAATTGCCCTCTTCAGGGGAGGAGGACGTGCCCGTGCGGGAAGAAGGAATATAGAGGGGTCTCTTGTGATGCAAATGTGCCTGCATGCGGCTCGACGTGCGAGAAGATGCTGAGCTGCAAAATTCATCAGTGCCCAGAGAGGTGCCACCGGGGGCCATGTGTGGAGACATGTAGGACTGTCGTCGTCAAGTCTTGCCGATGTGGGAGCTTGAAGAAGGAGGTTAGTCTTGGCTTCGGATGCCAAGGTGTTCTTATTATAAATTCAAAGTTTGGTTTTCTTTTCATTGTGTTTAAGGAAATCGTATGGGATTTCTGTTCCTTATACCTTGAAAATTGTTAACGTAATAGCTTATAATAAGCAAAGTATAACCATGTATATTAGCTGAATTTACACAATTGGACCCCAATCTAATATAGGTTCCATGCTATCAAGAATTGGTCTGTGAAAGAAAATGCCAGCGGGTACGAGATTGTGGACGGCATGCTTGTAGGCGTCGCTGCTGTGGTGGGGATTGCCTTCCTTGCCCAGAGGTGTATATCTTTCAAAAACTTTCTTGCTGTCTTCTTTCCAGTTAGGAGTCTTCATTTGCACTAGTACAGAAATAGTAAACTATTGAAAGTTCAGATTTGTGGCAGGAAGCTAAGATGCAGCAACCATAAATGTCCTTCACCATGCCACAGGTACTTGATCCCGTTGATGATGCCATATGACTTGATATTTACTTTCTGGAGCTTTCAGTGACATGTATATTTGTCTTCTCTTGTGCTATCTGTGCTGCAACGAAACATTGTGGTCAAAGATATATGGTGTTATCATCTGGCAAAATATGCTTGTCTAGGCTAAACTTAAGTCCTGAACTGATCAAAAATAGTCTTGTATAGCAGGAGAAATTTTCATTTGCTCCATATAGCCAACCAATGGTGTGTAATCTTGATTTCTCAGTCTGCCTTATACTCTTTATATTTATATATTTGTTTGTATGCAAAAATTGACAAGATTCCCTTTTGGTAATTTTCATTATTATTTTGTTTTTCTTATAATTAAATTATGTTGACCTAATAGAAGTCTCTTAGCCTTTTCATTCTTTAATGGATGCTAATATCTAATTCTGCAGATACATTCCCATCCAGGATTTAATGTTATAATGAGTCAGCAATCTTCAGTAGAATTTCTGTTTGCTAGAACTTTAAATTGACTCTTCTTGATAATTAGTATTGCTTTTCTCCACTTGTTTATGGTAAATCTTTTATAATGGCAATAATCTTTCGAAGATTTCTTCTTATTCATTTGAAATGTTATTTGTGTTGTTTGTAATTTTTATTCTCTCTAATATTGTATAACTTATTTTTTATCTGCATTTTCTTCCTAGAGGTGCCTGTGCTCCTTGTCCCGTGATGGTGTCCATTTCATGTTCATGTGGAGAGACACACTTTGAGGTGCAATTAATTAGATTATATATTTAAAACATTGTTGCTAGATTATTTTTTGTTCTATATATGTACTCGAAGAATGTATTTTTGTTGCCGTACATTTAAAAATGGTTTTTTTTTTTTTTTTGCTTAGCTCCAACCATTAAAACAAATCTTTGAGTGGCAAACAAACAAATCTCTTGCAGTTAATATTTACCGTGAGATTGTGCTGAAGATATGAAATATCATATGCTTCTATATATAGCATAGAAAAAAGTCTTAAATTAAGAGTGGCAAAATTTGACCTGGAAGTGCCAACTCTGACAACCCAACCGAAATAAATGGGTTCGGGTTGACCATTTTTAAATTTGGATTAGAAACATATCAAATGAAACCAGCCTATTAATAAAATGGGTGGATATGGGTTGGAAGTTTTTTAACCCAATCTCGCTTCAACCCGAACCAAACCCGATCCATGGCCACCCCTACTCGACCTAAACTTGCCAACCTGCACCAACATGCACAAAATAAATAGGTTCAGATTGGCCATTTTTAAATTTGGGTTGGAACAGGTCAATCCAAAACCAACCCATTTATAAATGGGTGGGTATGGGTTGGGAGTTTTTTTGACATGACCTACTTTGACCTAACCCGACCCGACCCATTGCCACCCCTACTTAAAATTCTTTTTGCCCACCGTTTTTTTGATGCATAGAATATGTTTTTCCAATTATACAAGTCGCAAACTGCATGAACCTATTTTTCTGTTTCAAGCCTGAAAGCTCCTCCTTTTAATCAATAAAAAATATTTATATTTATTATTATGGACTACACATAAATGTTTCAATTATTAAATGCCTGTGAGGCATTTATTCTATATTTGGTTTATCGCTAATCATGCACATAAATTACTTCAAAAATAATGAAATATATTTTAATAGAACTTTTAAAGTTTGTTTATTCAAAATTACACTTAAGCAACTTCTACCATATTTATCCTGATGTTGATATTGCTTCAATCAATTGTTCAGGTTCCTTGTGGGACTGAAAAGAGTCAAAAGCCGCCCAAATGTCCCAAACCATGTCATATATCTCGTCTTTGTATACATGCATCTGAATGCCGGGTAAAACTATTTATTTGCTTAATTTCAGTCTCCTCTAGAACATTGATACAACCTGCTATTATTTCCCTGAGCATTATTTTGTATGCCTCTTAGTGTTATGGTTGTGAACAATTGTAGATATCGATAGATTGGTTGGTACAGCAGTCATGTTGCTTATTTAAAAACAAGGTTGTGTGTGTTGCAACTTCACATTTGCACCAATAGCCTTGTTAGTTTCCTCCAGAATCTTGTTTATAAAATTGGTTTAAGTTTTATGGTGTCTACTGTACCATATTGTTTGATATGTATTATAACAAGACACCACTATTCATTCATGCATCTTTTATGTATCCCATTAGGTTACCTTTTATTAGAAAATCATGAATGTCAAAATGAAACTGACTTGTTTAACCATGGTACAAGGATAAGTGAAGGGGAGAACCTGGGCCATAGCATCTTACTGTCTCTTTCTTAAAACCAGTTAAGTTAGGAAGCTAAGATCTACAATATTTTCTAAACGTTTGAGCATCATGTTTGGATAATTCATTACTGGTCTATGATACATAATTAGCTAGTGTTATAAATTGGAAGTTATCATACAAGACTGAAGGTTTTATTCATTTTTGAGTCCTTTGTGGAAGCTGGATGAGATACAAGTGTTATCTCATCAGGAGAAATTAATATTGGCTGGACTTGAGTGGGTTAAAGGCCAGATATTAGAATGATGACCCCAAATTGCATGCAGAGTTTGGGTGACAAGCTGGTGATATATTGATCAGTCACATTTTAATGGTTGGGCATCTTTGTTAAGTTGATTGGAAAACTCTTTTAGTTGCATTTTTTTATTTAGCACACAAGTTAACTTTTTCTTATTATATTTTCTGGAAATATGGTGTCCTTTATCTCGAGAGAAAATTGCATTCAAGTCTCCTCACATAATGTTTAATGTTCTTTTCTTCCACCAGCCCCACAAGTGCCACTATGGAGCTTGCCCGCCTTGTCGAATGATTTGTGGGGACAAACTTCGTTGTGGCCATAATTGTAAAGAAAGGTTTGACATGTCGCTTGAACAAGATATTTTAACTTGTTCTATATATTTGATATAATATATTCCATTTACAATTAGGTGCCATGGTCCTGTGCCGCCTCCTATCCCAGAATTTACCCTGAAACCAAAGAAAAAGAAAGTGAACCAGCATATTGAATATATAACTGGATCACCCTGTCCTCCTTGCCAAGAAGTCGTTTGGATATCATGCTTTGGCCAGCATGTTGGGGAAGAACGTCCGGTATGTTTTTAACTGATCCTTTTTACTGAAGATTGCTAGAAGTATGCTACAGTTTCTTTTTTTCAAAAAACTGAATTTTCATAAAGGATCGCATAAGGCAGTTGATATTTCATCTTTCTTATGTGATTTTATGTTGATTTTTAGATGGTTTGCTCCAATAAGAGACAGTTTACCTGTCAGAACTTATGTGGAAACCTTCTCTCATGTGGCAATCATTACTGCACAAAACCTTGTCATGTTCTAAAGAGCCAACAACTGAAATTGGATCGGCATGAAAGATGTAATAAGGAACAGGCTCTCGTCCCATTAGATGCTGAGAGTGGACTTGCAGAGTCTTGTGAAGAGTGCTTCCTTCCTTGCGAAAAGGTTTAATTGCATTATTTTTATCGCACTACTTTTGTCAGGATGCATTTCTCAGCAATATATATATATATATATATATATATATATATATATATATATATATATATATATTTATATTCAATATCACATCAAGACTCCTTTCTCTTTGGAAAGTTTCTATAATTAGTATTTTATGACCATCTTTATTTTCATATAGGAAAATTTACTTTTAGACAATTTCGTATCTGCTCAATTTTAAGTTGCATGCGTTCAGGTTAGGAAGCCATCATGTTCACATCCTTGCCCTCTACCATGTCATTCCGATGATTGCCCGCCGTGCAAGGTCCTTGTCAAAAGATCTTGTCACTGTGGTGCCATGGTGCATGTTTTTGAGTGTATATATTACAACAGCTTGAGTGACAAGGAGCAACAAAGAGTGCGGTCATGTGGTGGACCATGCCATAGGTAAGTTATACCCTTCTCTTTTTCTTGCTTCTTTTAATTAGAAGTCTACATTGTTGGCAATTTCCATGTTGTTTATTAGGTTTCTCGGATTGTAACTATGTATGGAATCATTAGATACGATTAATCATCATATGCTCATATTTATGGTAATTTTTGTTTTCCTATGAATTGAAAAAAGAAAAACCATGCTGAATAATCAAATGTAAGTTTATGTGATAGCAATAAGCATTCTACGCATGCCAAACTATCCTAATTCTATTGCATATTCTTGACACTATTTCAAGGTTCACAATCTTGGTATCAGACCTTGTACCGGTATCATATTGGAATAGTGACAATATGCTTAATATGGGGATTGGTTTGCTCACTGACACTCGATATGCCTCCTATACCGAGTATCAGAATTAGTACGATAACCATACTCCCAATACGGGAGGTTCGCAGTACGCATCAATATTTGCGAACCTTGCTCTATTGTGTCATCATTCTTATTCATGGTTTTCACCTCCCTTATAAGAGTGTTTGTCAAATCATTTAAAACCCAAATTGCTGCTCAAAACCCCTCGGATCCACTCCTTGCTTATGTGCTAATCTTTTATCTTGTCATTTGAATGCCCCACTAATGTAACCTCATTATTTCAAATAATTTGGCCTTAGATAAGCACCGATGCACAATTAGATTCTACATAGCCAATATTAAATAAAGGGGATATATATTTTTTATCTAATTTTTGCATCCTCACCTCTAAGTTCATCAATTTGATACATCTCAGCCGACCACCTTTTGGACAATTTTTTGGCGCACATTACTCTCAATGTTAAAGATTAAACACTCTTCAAGTTTCAGTTCATGGATATGTTATAAGGCTTTTTAGGTTCAACCTGAGTGGTGGTGAATAACTACCATATTTCTCAAAAAAACAAAAGTTTCAGGTCATAATATAGTTATATTGTATTATAGGTGTCATTTTGTGTTAATCAACTGAAAAATGCATCCTAGAATTGCATATGCATGAAATCGTCAATGATAATGTAACGGCCGAAGTTAGGAGATTGCGCTAAATTTCAACAAGAAATCCAGGCTAAACTGACAAACTAGTTCCAAAAATGTATCAAAACATAATGGTGAATAATACTTTTTGTTGTGTAAGAGATGAACTAATCATAATATGAAATCAGCTTCCATTTTCTCTAAATCTATCATAAATGTTTCCAAATTAGGTCACGTCATAAACAACTTCAATAAGCACTGCAAAATAATGGTTTTGGGATGGAAGCAATGAAATCAATAGTTGCAAAATAATTGGTACTGCTAAACGCTATCCCGAAAAGTGAATCCGACTGGGCTTTCATCTCGAAAAAGGATGGGCGGGCTTTGTCCTGGGCGTCTTAATATTTGTACAAATAAAATTTTTGTATGATGAAGGCAATTTTGAAGAATTGTTGTGGGGTAGATACATGAGAAATACACTTCTTGAGTGTTAACAGAAAACCATGTCTGGTGAAATGTAAGGGGAAATTTTGAAGAACTTGAAATGTATAGGCTGAAAAGTTGACAATAAAGAGGGCATGAGTACATAAAATTAGCTTAAGAAGATACATGGAGGTGAATTTACAGGGAAAGTAGTTGTAGCATATCAAATGTCGAGGAACACTTGATATGTTGTGGCCATGTGCCACAAAAAGTAAATGAATCATCTTCTGAAAGAAACAAGGAGGAGATGGGCAACTGGGGTTTTCGGATAACTTTGATACGGATTGTGGGAAAGTACCTGGAAGAGCTTCTACTAGTTCCAGAGAAAAAGATGATTCATATTGCCAAATAGATGGAAATCATGGGATAAGGCCTCTTGGTTATGGGTGAGGCTGCAGTTACTAAATTATTATTTTTTTGCTATATGTCCATTTAATCAGCTTTAACATGATGAAAGAATTAATCTCTTATTGTTGATTTTGTATATTGGCTCCTTGTTGATTATGTTGTTTGTGTGAGTTTATAGCTTGTTTACATTGACTTTTTTTTCATACAATAAGAGCACTATCCTTGTGAATGTTTATGTGCAGAAAGTTATCAAATTGTCCACATTTATGCTCTGAAACATGTCATCCTGGTCAGTGCCCATCAATTGATCAATGTTTGAAAAAGGTAAAGCTGACACCACCTCAATCATACTACGTGATGAAAAATATTATATTCTTCTTCCATATGATCATCGTTTTCCACTTATATTGTCCCAATAAATATTATGATTATCATATATGCTACTGATACTTAAATTGATACAGTAACTTCATTGGTTCCACCCACAAAATACTATGTTTTTTTAATAAAGTAAGCACAGAAAGCAAGGTATGCAATGAACAGTTTCAGTGTCATTTTGGCAGCAGGGAGCCCTAATTTGTGAATTCAAGGAGATTGTATATACCTATCTGAATTCTCTGCTCGACCTAATGGTAAAACAATGGAAACCCATGTTGGTGGTGGTGGTGGTTGGATTTAAAGCTGAAATTGCCAAAAGAAAGCCTAAATGTAAACACAGAGAACAACCCTTATTCCATTCGTTCATATTGTTTAGTTGAGGCTCTTAAGCATGGTGACGTTGGAATATACTTAGTAAAGGAGAAACCTTAAGGCCAGTTACTCGAAATCAACCCTTCAAAACTAAGTTTACAGTTTCATCAACTCCTTGAAAAAATAGTTAACAATTCAAAATTAATGATAAATTATCCAATTCAAGATACAAACCATGAAACATGATATGCACTATGAAAATTGTGCGGAAACCAAAACTTATATATTTTAGTGGTTTCTAACTTATTCATCAAATAGGTGTTAAAATGAATGGTTTTAATACCATGATACTATGTTTTATTATAATCTATTCATCAAAAATCTAATGAATTTAAATCTACCTATGTTTTGAAGATTGCATAGATCATGATACATTAAATGGATTATCAATATATGTGCTCGATCATGTACTTTACCACACTAGTGCATATGATATCTTCATTTTTTTGTATTGACTTGATGCATAGGTTAGAGATTGGAAAAATGTATAAATTTTGTTTCTAGGCTTTTCTTGTAGGATAGGTCATATTCAATAGTTTGGATCTTCAATTTGAATGGCGTATCATTGATTTTAAAATCATTAACTTCTTTTACAAGGAGTTAATATAAAGTGTGTGTGTGTGTGGTGCTAGACTTAGCTACACTCAAGCGGATCTTCACTCAGATCCAATCAAGTCTAGATCGGATAATGGAGTCCCACATCAATGATCTAAGCCATTGAATATAATATACTCTCTATAAACTGTGTACATACAAAAAAATCATGGAATTTGGAGACCCCTAACCTTTACATTAAGTGGTTAAAATATTGGACAGTTTAAATAATATGAAACAATACATGTTCTTTTGACCATTTGATGCATAGGCTAGGAGTCTCTAAATCACATGATTTTTTATGTGTAAGCTATTTAGAGATAATAGAACACATCCAACAGTTCGAATTATCAATATGAGACCCCCATCATCCGATCTGGATCTAACCGAATCTGAGTGGAGATCCACTCGAGTGTAACCAAGTCCAACTCTATATATATGTGTGTGCATGTATGCACATACACATATATATATGTATATATACACACATAACTTCATTTGAAGAAATTTTTTTTAATGTTAATTAACAATTCTCAAATCACACTTCTTAAGCACTTTTCATGAGACACACTTGCCTTTCTCATTTCCATTATTTACTGAATTTTAGTAAATGCTAAGGAACATGTTTCTTGGTCTTTTCATTATTTCGCCTCTTTTTTCTTATTTTGTCTGTCATCTTTGTCCACTAAGATAAGCTGAAAGGGTGATGCTATAAAAAAAATTAGCTCATGTTGTTTGGATTAATGCATTTATGAAACACCACTATTGCTTGTCTCAAGACTATATGAGAAAGGTGGGCAATTAATTTAAATTGAGAGCCTATTGCAAAAAAACATGTTAAACTTTGAAATAGATCCAAATTTGGCAAGTGTGATTGTTTGGTCATTCCCTGTTTTGTTTTGGAGGATGCAACAAAAGGAGGGAAAGATGTAAGGTAACATGGATGGAGGTTGTGAAAAAGAAATGGAAAAACTTGAAGTGACATATCAGGAAGTTCTAAATAAGAATGTTTGGCGAATGAGGAACCATAAAGTCAAACCAGAAAGCTAGATAATTATGATTATGGCTTTATTATATACATTATGGCTATTGTCTAGGTTTTGTAGCAAAGTATTCTACTTTGGATTTCACTACGACTCGTATTGAAAAAAATATAGTTTTATGTACAGCATTCATTCTTTTTTTTAAAGAAAAAGAAAAAGAAAATCAATTTCTTAGGAAAACTAAAGTGACACTGTTTTTTATCTAGCTTCTTATTTTTTTGCTGCTATATCTTGCAAGGTCACTGTCCGTTGTGCATGTAACAACCTGAAAAAGGAGTGGCTATGCCAAGATGTACAAAAAGAATATCGCAATGCTGGTCGGGATCCTAGAGACGTACCAAGGAGCCAATTTGGAGTTGGTCTGCTTCCATGCAGTGTAAATTGCCCTAATAAAGTCAGGGTTGTTGAGTCAGAATTACAGCTCCGCAAAACTAGCGAGGCCAAGGTAATATATAATTTGCTATGTTATTTTTGCTACTTCCTAATAATTCTTTTAATCTGTCCAATTTTTATACTTGGAAAGAACTGGATTGTCACCATATACTCTAAGCTATGGGTTTATTACAGAAGAAATAAGCACATTCATTTAAGAGTCACATTTGCAAATTTTTTTATTTATATATTCATCATTACCACCAGTGCCACGACCATTATCATTTCTTCAATAAGAAGTGTTACTCCTAGTCAGTTAGAAAGTGAGAGAGTCATTTTGATTAGGGATGCAATCAAGCCAAGCCGGGTAGCTAAAGCCTTAAGCTCAACTCGATTTAAATTACTCGGGCTCAAAACTCGACTCGAGATTGATCGAGCTTTAATAGCCAAGTTCGAACTCGACTTGGTCAAAAAAAATACTCGAGATCAACTTGACTTAACTCGAATATTAACCGAGCCATACTCGAGCTGAAGTTCGAGCTCGAATTCAAGCCTTGATCATAATTTAAAATATGGTTAAAACAAAATATAACATAATATTATCTTTAAAATATTGAATTAGTGAGATATATATATATTATAAATAAATATAATATTATTAACAATATGTATATACTTGACTAGGTTCGCGAGCCTCTCGAGCCAAGTATTTTGCACTCGACCTTGACTTGAGCTTGGTAATAGTCAAGCCGAGGTGAGCTTGGACCCAAGTCGAGCTCAAGCAACTCATGAGCTGCTTGGCTCATTTTGCATCTCTTATTTAGATTTTAGTTTTAAGTGGAAAATATGTTCTGTTGAGAATTTTCTTTTTTTCATTTGTTTTAATCCATGGCCAACCCTAAATAGAAGGTTATGATATTGTTTGTTTTAATCTATGATTTGCTTATTGAATATCCTATCAGAAAACTATCTTTATGTGTAGCTCAAGGTGATTCTTCTCTCTGGCTTAATTTATTGTTGCTCTTCTTACTACACGAATTCATGATAAATGCATTTGCTGAAAGAAGTATCCATCCAAGTTTCCGGACACTCTGGAACACTATTAAGCGTGTTTACCTGCGGAAGCTTCTCTAAGCAAATATCTGAACAACTAAAAGTTAAGGTCATGATTCTGATTCAAATCAGAATTAACTTTTTGTGGTTTCTTGTTCAAAATAAGGATCAAAGTTTACGGACAGGACTCTTGCTCTTTATGGCATCTCTGTCTCTGCATATTAGCTTTCTTTTCTAGCGTACTGATTCTCAGTCAGAGGTGAAGTGAGTTTGTTTTATCACGTGTGACATGTAGGAGAGGAAGGATTGTTGCCCTTCATATATAGGATAAGTAAAATGTGGCTTTAAAAGGAAGCATGCATTTTTTGTGTCATTTACCAATGCAAGCAAATTCTCTTGTTTGTAAATGCATGCAATATGTACTACTTCCCTTGAGGTGTTAACTTTTGCTTCAAATTTATTTCCAAAGAGCCCAGTTGTGGAAGTATCAAATGTCCCCAAGCGCCGGAAGAGACGTGAGCGGGTACAGGAAACCAGGCAGGCTTCAAAATTTCAGGTTAGTGTTATCTGTTCTAAATGATGTTGTTGTATTGCTGCTATTTTCATATGCATGATTTGAATTTTCTTATTTTACACAGGCAATTAAGCAGACTGTTTGGAGATTCCTTTTGTTTATTTTGATATCTGCAATGATCATTGCAAGTGCTTACTATGGTTATAAGGGCCTTTTCTGGCTTTCCGATTGGATGAATGAGATCGAAGAAAGAAGGCTGAGACAAAGATTTCCAAGAGCTTGATCTTCTGAGAAAAATAAAAGCCGTTGGATTTATTTATTTGTTTACATTTAGTTACCTTCTGGTGATCACTAATAATGCCAAATCTAACATGTTCTATTTATAATTGTACAGTGTGAACCAGAAAAGCTATTTGAGCTAAAAGTTGTAATGGTGCATCAGACATTTTTGTTTAATGTTGTAACCATAGACTAACTCGACATTGTTGATATTATTAAGGCAGAGTTTACAGAAATGTAATATCAAAAGGGTTGTAGGAGTTTTCCGTGATTGGTGGTCAGCGAAGCTTTATATCTTCATGGGTGCAAGTTTGTAGATGTTGTATTCTGTTTGAAACAAAATATGATGCCTCAGGATTGGGTTGTGGTTGTTTGATCGAAATTATTTGGGTGTCCTGTTTGTTCGGTCAAGAGTGTAACATCATTGGAGCTGCTGTTATGGTAAGAAATGGACTGTTGTTTGCTTGCTTGCTTGCGAAATTACCATTTTTAAGGCAACGTTGTTTGCTTGGTGTGAAAAATAAGTCGCCCAACAGTGAAGGGGAAGACGAGGGGAAGGCAACGTTGGAGATGGCTGTGCTTTTGTCTTTCGGGTGTAAACCGGCTATCCTCGATGAGAGAATAAGATTCAGAGTTTCTAGGGGGGAGACTTTATGTGAAGCTTGCGACATATCGACACGCGAGTAATTTGAGGTCTACATAATTCTTCCTCAATATATTTGTCGTGCAAGAAGAAGTGGGCTGGGTCTGCCTAAAAATCTAAGCTAGATCCTATTGATCGATGATTGCGTACAGCTAATCGAGCTAGACAGCGAGAACCTTCTTCGAAAGTACTTTCTGAAGGGGATTGTAGTGGTATCGCCACCAGCCAGACTCTGTTCGAACTTGGACCGATCTTTGGGCCGAGACCTGGTCACCCTCCATCTACCTGTCTCGTCTAAATCACCATTCGAGACTTGGCTCACCTTGCGGTGACACCAACTCCACTCCTAGTCCTTACTCCTTAGGCATACGCAAAGAGTATGAGAACACAAATGAGAATCACCGGATAAGGAGGAAACCATGGGAATAGCAGTTGGTGTAAACCACCTCTCCTCAAGAATTGTGGCTTGTGGGGCGCGAGCCCGACAGCAGCAGACCCAGGCTTACCCGGAGGAAGGAGGCGGCGGCAGCCCGCAGGAGCTGATCCGCTCGGGCGTCGTCCGCGCGATACCGCCCAGAGACGCGGCGTCGGCGCTGCAAGCTCAAGGCTTCCGCCTGCTGGACGTCCGGCCGGCATGGGAGTGGGAGAAGGCTCGCGTCGGGGGCTCCCTTCACGTAGCCCTCTTCGTGGAGGACACCGACACCAGCCCCATCACCCTCCTCAAGAAGTGGGTCCACTTCGGCTACGTTGGGCTGTGGACCGGTCAGCGCTTCACCACCATGAACGGACGCTTCCTCCCTCAGGTGGAGGAGATGGTTCCTGACAAGGAGGATAAGCTGCTTGTGGCCTGTGGTGAAGGACTCAGGTAGATGAAGCACCCTCCATTCATTTTTTTATTGAAGCTTTTGAACTCAGATTTATGTTTAAGATGATTGTAGGGTGGTATCATCCTTCAGGTCTATGGTTGCGGTGAGGATATTGCACAAGGGAGGGTACAGGAACTTGGGATGGTTGGCTGGAGGGTTCAATAGATCAGGAGATGGTGACCTTGCTGAGGTCGAGGGAAGCGCCAAGCTACGGTATGCTACTGTAGGTGGAGTGTCCTACTTTTTCCTCCAGTTGCTTCTGTTCTTGCAAGTCTTCGGCAAGGAGAATTGATGTGAGTATGATCGCATGTGTTGATGGATCTTTTTTGTGGTAGCCTTGTTTGTTACAGTAGTCTGGTCGACGGACCATATGATTGTTGTTATTTTTTGTGATTTTGTATCTTGCAACGCATGAGATGCCCTCTAATTGAAAAATGTTTTAGCTTTTATTCTTTTTACATGGAGAGAGAGAGAGAGAGAGAGAGAGAGAGAGAGAGAGAGAGGTGAAGAGGGTGTTTATATAGAAGAAACTTGAGTTGAGTACTTGTGTAAAGAGCGAGCTAGATAAACAGAGTTAATTAAGGTATGTGGCTAAGACTTCGTCTTGTAAAATGTAGAGCGTGGACGACATGATAAGAGCTTTTTAAGTTCAGCCAATAAGTGAGGAACTATTGATGGACGAGTTGAAAGGATAAGAAAATTTAGCCAGAACTCACTCATTTGAAATGAAAGGTGGAGACAAAATAGAGGCTTTTGTTAGGTTGACCTCAATGATAAATCTAAATGAGTGCATAGAAGTGTGAGGTTCCCCATTCTTGTTCGAGCTGACTGTTATGGTTGCAATTTTCTGCTTTTTTGAAGTCTACAAGATCTTCGTATCTTCTTCTGTAAGAACTGTTCTTTTTAATAAATTGGTGGCAATCGTATAATCCTATTGCGTCCTTCTTCCTCATAAAAAAAGGAAAAAAAGAAAAACTCTTTGCGAAGGAGAGTATTAGGAAGTGGCAAACTTATTTCCCAACAGTAAAGGAGAAAAAGTGAGGTGAGGCAAAACCTTGGAACTGGCTGATTTCGAACTCCTCGTATACTTCATGAAAGAATTCAAGAAGACTTCTTGAGCATTATCAATTTTGGAATCGAGTTACGAATGCAGATTTTATAACCACAGAGAACTGAAGGGCTCCATGACCCTCCTCCCGGTGGAAATGGACATGAGCTAGGTACTGGCCTATAAAACTTTGGTTGGCTTCATATCCTTATGAGGTTGTGATGCTCAGAAGCAGCCAGATTGCATTCAAGCTCATGCATGTTTCTTTGCTCTTTTCGGTCATGCAAGCTTTATCATGATGATCAGATCATGGCCAAGACCCGGTCATCCTTCTCGTGTGCAGGGAACCCACCAGTGGTGGAGTGCCTATTTCTTTCTCTAGTTCCCTTTATTCTGACAAGTGCCCGGGAAAGGGAATTCATGTGGGTCGCTGGATGAGCATATATATACTCTCTTCATTAATGGATTTTGTTGTAACCATGCATGTGTCTTGTATATACTTGGCAACAACCCATGCATGTAATCGGTTTCTGTTCACTTTGTTTTACGTATTTGTATTTGATACAAAAGGTGTTCAAACTTACGGTTTTGAACTTTTTTTTAATGTAAAAAAAAACACATCAAACGCACCATAACGAGCATGATTGCTATCGTTGATGTCAAGACTCTAAAGACTTTTCTACTCTGGACTACATAGATATGACCTGCGTCTTCAGTGCTCACGATGCATTGCATATCCTAGGAAAACTATATGATGAAGCAGCCACCAAGTATCCAACCTCGTCCTGACGCAATATCCAACTCATTGCTGCAGTAAGCACGCACAGATACCCCAAAATCTAAGGCCTGTTTAATATACTATTGTTTTTACATTTTAATTTCTGCATAAATGAACAAAATATCAACGTCGAACATAATATTTTTGCATAAGACTTTTTATGTCCCTTGGTTTTGTTTCATGTTTTTTTTTAACTTTCATACATCTTGCTTTTGTTTTCATATTTATTGAAGAAATGAACCTTTTTCTGCTAGAAGCTCTATTTAAAAAAAAAAAATTGTGAGATTAGAAGCTTGGACTCTCAACCTCTTACTCAAGTGGCTTGAGATTAGGAGGGACTAATTCCCATTCTTCTATCCTAATTTCCACCATTGAAAGCAACTCTATTTGAAATTGAACACTAGATCTCTTAGCCATCCAAAATAAAATTTTATGATACTTTTCTAATTATTATTTTTTTAAAAAAAAGACCAACTTTCAATTTGCGTCTGTCTTCGTACCCACCATGTATGCATACATCCGCTTTAGCAAAAAAAGAAAAAAAATTATCTTTTTTCAACCAACGTCTTTCAGGAGCAAGAGTAACCATTGAGTAGTGGCAGCGATGGCGTTTGTTGAAATTACCGCTTGTCCCAAAAGCTTAAGCTTATAAGATGAAGTAGATTTATTTATATATTTTATATTTTCTTACAATATATGGGCTCTATTCTGATACCATGTTGAAGTCACCACTTGTCCCAAAAAGTTAAGTTTATAGGATGAAATAGATTTTGATGGGGGGCGAAATGGATCGTCCAGTCCACAACAAAAGGGCCACCCAATTTCGGCCCAACAGACACCAACATCGACTCGACGTGTCCTCGGTCCGACCCAGAATCAGCCCGACCTCGGACTCCACCGAAAACTCCTTCGGCCTTGGATATTTGCCGACGCACCCCAGCCAAGCTCAGGGCGCCTTCCTTATTCGCCGACGCGCCCCGGCCAAACTCGGGGCGCCTTTCTTATTTGCCGACGCGCCCCAGCCAAGCTCGGAGCGCCCTCTCCAATTATACATCCCAGCCCCTAAGCTCGGGGCGCTTCACCGGGCACACCTCGGCACCTATCAAACCTACCTCGCCAAAAGCATGATGTGACCTCTTAATAAGTTCGGTTTTACGGACGGCCGCACCCATGTGCATGCCCACACCCTCCTACATGGCCGTACATTGCGACACCACCATGACATACTACTCCGTCCATATCCTGCAAACGTCTTTCCGTTTCTAAGAACGGACTCCACCGCGCACCATAATCAAACCCTGGCTGCGTGCCACTTCCACTCATGATAGGGACGGGCCATACCCTGCCACGGCTGTCAATGCCTTACCGTTTCCAAGAACGGACTCCACCACGTGCCATAGCCAAGCTCTGGTTGCGTGCCACTCCCATTTATGATGGGAACGGGCCATACCTCCGCCACCTAAGCATCCCTATTTGGACTATAAAAAAAAACCAACAGGTAACACATGAGTGGACTTTTAGTTGGATCTAAAATGCTCCATTTTAACTTGATCGTCGGAGGGTCCTCATCGGAAACACCGGTGAGGCTTTGTGCAGGTACATCGCTGACCGCAGGAGGTGGCTCTCTCTGTCTTCCTCCACACTCCAGCAACTCTCTCGACTCCTCCGGAGTGGTCACCCTCGGGCCAGATTTGAACCACAACAGATTTATTTATATATTTTATATTTTCTTACATGTCGGCTGCGCCCTTGAGATTTAGCGTGTGAAAGGATGCCAAAAGAGGTGACTACGGCAACGACTGAAGCAAATTATCCTCTTACCATTCACTTCAAATTAGCAGCTTCTGGAGCCGTAAGAGGTCACGATACCTCTTCCATCGCCGATGAGTCATCGATCACGGTTCCATACCCCTCTTTCTCTACGCGGTGCTCATCACGTCGTCGCCTGAAGGTTACGGGATCTCTAACTCAAGCCTCCGGCTATCCCCCCTCCCCCGCTTTTTGACCAAATGGTTGCGGCCACTTTGACTGCTGACCGGGTCACACACCGGAGAGACGAGAAGAAAGGGCCCGACGCGCGCGAGAATACCAACGTGTCACGGTTGGTCAGTCCTCCCCTCTTGGCCTCTCTCGACGCTTCTCAGACAACGACGATCGTGTCACGCTCCAGATAGCTATTTGATGATGTTGATGACCATGCCTTCCCCCCCGCAGGAAAACATCCATGCTATAAGGCTAGCTTGGTTCGCGGAAAGAGAAGAAGAAAAGTGTGGTCAACGAAAAAATAATATTAGAATTTTCAAAGGAGAAAAACGAAAAAATTGTATTTTTATGAAAATATGATTCCTATATTTAATGGAAAAATCTTTCCCATGATAAACATGAAAAAGTTAATTTTTCGTGGATCGAGAATAACTCCATTTTTATTTTTTCCCAAAAAAATTCTTCAGCATTAAAGAAATATTAAAGACCTAATTTTTATTAAGAGTATAATAGGAATTACACATAACTTTCTAAGAAAAGTGGATGGTCAACCAAACATAAGCACTCTATGAATCTTTAACTTTCTCATGGTCAACCAAATACGCCAAAAATACTTTCACAGGCATACTTTTTCCAGAAATCTGCTTTCCAAAAATCATATTTTTAGGAGGAAAAATGCTTCTCACGAACCAAACGAGCCCATAAAGTTCCAAACTTAGTTAAATCCATTTTTTTTAATAAAAAGTTCCATAGCAAATCACCATCATCCGAGAAAGAAAATTAGTTTGTAATCACTGCATCCATTCAAAGCTTGATTAAAAGGAAAAAGAACTCAAAATGATCGATGGTCACCGCTTGGAGTGTTAGGATATGTAGAGGACCCGTGATCAGTCAAAAGATGGTATGTACATTTATTTGTAACGGTGAACGGTGTTCCAATGTGGGTGTTTGTTTCTCCAAGATGCTCTTTTCCACCTCAGCAGATTTTCTCCTCCCCGCACCTATCTTACATTTTAACCCTAAGATCAAAAGTTCTAGCCGTTGCCGCTAAAAATCTAGCCTAATACAGCTAAATGAATTGACAAACGATGATTTGTCTACTCGAATGGACTATTCGGAGTGAGAAACAGTAAAGAGAACTATTGAAAATTGTCTGATGCTTAAATATGAGACTAAGGAACTATAGAAGATAGAAAAGAGTGAAAAAATGATTATATTTGGAGGCTCTCTTGAACCTGTTTATATAAAAATAGAGGCGATTAAGCCATTGGCCAAAAATTGCTGGATGAACTATAACCGTTCTCTTGATAAATTTTAATTATATTTAATGCGCTTTAATTCATGTACACATGGCATGTCGTGATTTGTCGATCCGAACCACATCACTAAGCACATTTATTTATTATTTATTTATGTAATATTTTATAAATAATAAAATCAAAATAATAAAAATTCAAACTCGGCAATGCTTTTTTTTTAACCAATTTTACAATTTAACCACAAGATGAAAAGTTTTAATGGTATATTTATTACTTATTTATATAAATATTCCATAAAAATAAAATAAAACATCAGAAATTCTAATCTTTCTTTTAGTACTCATTTATTATTTCTTTATATAAATTTTTTCAACTAAAAAAAAGATCTCGTGCAACATTCCATGGGATGGTGGCAATAAAAGCAGGTGGAATTGTGGCTGGTTTGCTGCTTCCTACCACCGTTTTTATATTAAATTCAAAGGGCAGAGAAAAGTTCCAGATCTCTCCGGCGCCGTTGATTTGGTTTTCATGACCAAATCCTCCCATCTCTTTCCTTTTTATCTCAGTCCATTTACGAATTTTCCGAATCACTGCCGCGTCCCCCAAGTCCGCGTTCCCTTCATTACTCCCCTAAATTTTTAAATCCCTCTATTTTGTTCTCAGGCTCTCTCGTCCAACATTCCTGATGAGGCAACACCGAAGGGAAGAGCGGTGTATCGTCTGGCCTGGCCCCATCAGGACCGTCCGATGAGGCTCCCCGTCACCGCCGCTGCTGGGACGATAGCCGTAGTGTTGATCGCCCTCTTCTCCGCCGCCGCGGATGGGCTGGGCTCCGCCGCCACCGTCGCCATCAGCCACGGCACGGACACCGTCTGCGGGGTCCTCGCCGGGAACGCGCCTCGGAGTATCCAGTGCGCCCGCGGAACGCAGCCGGCCTTCTCTATATCGTCGAACGTCTCCTTCGACTCCGTCTCTGGCGGCCGGGACTTCCTCTGCGGGCTCAAGTCCGGCGGCACCGCCTTCTTCTGCTGGGACGCCAGCAACGCCTCCTCCACCGACTTCCCACAGAAGCGCGTCTACAGCGGGCCCGCCTTGACGGACCTCACCGTCGGGGAGAACCAGATCGCCGCCATCGATCGGAACGGCACGGCGATCCGGTGGTGGCGGGGGGGCGGCAGCTTCCCCCGCTTCAACGTCTCCAGGTCCTACCGCTCGCTCACCTCGGGGCGCGGCTTCTCCTGCGCCATCGACGCGAACAACACCGTCCGGTGCTGGGGAGGGGTGCTCGGCGAATGGATCCAAGGATTCTTCTCGAACGCGTCGATGGCTAGCATCGTTGCAGGCGACTTCCATGTCTGCGGTCTAAACACCACGGGCTTCTTAGTCTGTCGGGGAATCAACGATTATGGGCAACTGGACGCGCCCTCTGGCCCGGCATTCGAGTTCTCCAGCCTCGCTCTGGGAGCAAGCCAATCGTGCGCGGTTCGGCAAGCCAACGGCACGGTGGTCTGCTGGGGCGGCGGCGGCGGGAGCGGGACCTATGCTCCGGTTAACGCGACTTCGTTCCTGTTCATCGTGGCCGGCGGCGATCTTACCTGCGGCCTCACCACTATGAACTTTTCGGTGGTATGCTGGGGGACGAACCGGAGTAAACCGGCGGTGCCCCTTTCATTGGGGAGAATTCTTCCAGGGATTTGTACTGCTGATCAGAGCTCTTGTACATGTGACATCGTTCCGGATTCGGCGAGTCTCTGCTCTGGTTCTGGAGTTATTTGTAGGCCCTGTCTATCTCCGTCGTCTCCACCGCCGTCTCCTTCACCGTCGGCACCACCTCCGCCATTAACGTCAAGAAAGACAAGCAAGGGGTGGCTGGCTTTCGCGATAGTGGGATCAGTCGGGGCCTTCTCCGGAGCTTGTACGATAATCTACTGCCTGTGGACAGGGGTGTGCAGGAACAAGAAGGTCCACAATTCAGTCCAGCCCACCATCACCGCCGCCGAGAATGGAGGATCCAATGCAGGGGCCACTTCAGGTGCCGGAGCTGGAGGATTGATCCTTTCGAGCCCTTTCACCTCCACTTCGGGGTCCGGGCCCCGAATATTCCGGCGGCAGGGCTCGCGGGTCATGCGGCGGCAGAGGAGCGGCCCGTCGTCGTTCAAGGACAGAGCAGAGGAGTTCACCTTCGCCGAGCTCGCCGCCGCCACTAAAAATTTCTCCTTGGAGACCAAAATCGGCGCCGGGAGCTTCGGCACCGTGTATAAAGGCAAGCTCCCCGACGGGCGCGAGGTGGCGATCAAAAGAAGCGAGTCCGGTCCCAGGACCAAGAAGTTCCAAGAGAAAGAGAGCGCCTTTCAGTCGGAACTGGCTTTTCTCTCGCGACTCCACCACAAACACCTGGTGGGCCTGGTTGGCTACTGCGAGGAGCAGGAGGAGCGGCTCCTGGTCTACGAGTACATGAAGAACGGGGCTCTCTACGACCACCTCCACTCCAAGGACAACAATTCCACCGTCCTGAACTCCTGGAAAATGAGGATAAAGGTGCTATTGGACGCGGCGAGGGGTATCGAATACCTCCACAACTACGCCGTACCGCCGATCATCCACAGAGACATCAAATCGTCGAACATCCTCCTCGACGGGAATTGGGTGGCGAGGGTGTCGGACTTCGGGCTGTCGCTGATGGAGCCGGAGTCAAACGGCGGGCACCTCTCGACGAGGGCGGCGGGGACGGTGGGGTACATGGACCCGGAGTACTACGGGCTCCACCATTTGACGGTGAAGAGCGACGTCTACGGGCTCGGGGTGGTGATGCTGGAAGTCTTGACGGGGAAAAGAGCGATTTTTAAGGATGAGGAGGAGGGGAAACCGATAAGCGTTGTGGACTACGCGGTGCCGAGCATCGTGGCCGCGGAGGTGGCGCGGGTGCTGGACGCGCGGGTGCCGATGCCGGGGCCGCACGAGGCGGAGGCGGTGGAGCTGGTGGCGTACACGGCGGTGCACTGCGTGAGCCTCGAGGGGAGGGAGCGGCCCTTCGCGGCCGACATCGTTGCCAACCTTGAGAGCGCCCTCGCGCTCTGCGAGGACAGCCATGGCAGCATCTCCAGCATATCCCTCGCCTCCGTCGATTGATATTTTTTTCCCTTTCTTTTCCTTGAGGAGAGACCGAAAGAAAAGAATTCTTTTCTTAACATTTCCCTTCCATTTCTCCAAATATTTTGATTTTAATACCTCATTTTTGATGCATGTAAAAGAAATTCTTATGAAATCCTGGTGGTTGGTCAAGTTCTCTCTTTTGTTTTTTTTTTTTAAAAAAGATGGTTCTAGGTTAAGCGAACACAGAATTAATTATGAAAATTTTGACAATCAAATAAAGCATGAAGCTCGAGGCTATATGAGATGGTTTTGTTTGACGAGGAACTGGGGAGTATAGCCCGTGTTTGTCTCATGATTTGAGTTGTTCTGATAAAAAGGAGGATGGGTAGAGAGGAAAAAAAGTTGCCTTTGTAAACCTCTTCTTTGAATGTCTGTCAAGGAGCGTGGTTTGAACTATGCACCTCTTTCTTTCTGGTCTTGGTCATAAACCAATGAGGGTCCTGTATAAATAGGGAGAGATGACATGGGCTTCTTTTACTCAAAATATATACTTCACTTGACCATGAGTATTCCAATCTTGACTGGCAATTCTTACATGTGATGGTTCTTCTTTTCACCTTTCAAATGGTGGCAGTTGATAGTGGCTTTGTTTTTCCTTTTTTTTCTTTTTTCTTTTGAGTAGTCCTAGTTCTATAATATATATTTGTTAGGTAAAGTTATCAAAAACTTTTCAACTAGAATGACCTCATAAGCTGAAGCCATTAAAAAGGCATCGAAAGACTGTCTCTAGTTATTATGTAGTAGATGTTCTGTCAATCTGTTATTGGTACGATTGCAGTTGATTATAGGACTGTTTTCCTCTATTATTTTGAGGAGTGGATCATCTAATTGGTGACATGCGAGGAAAATATTTTAGTCTAGTTTATCTAATACAGTATAAGTTAGGTGAGGTGTCAATGCAAGAGGTTTCCAATATGTTGTTTTCAGACTTCGATGATGCTTTTAGATTTCAATGATTGGATGATTTAATTTTGCATGTCAAATATATTCTAAGACAAATGTCGGCCCTATGATGCGAGTTCGGCTCGCGCATACCTAATTCAGGCCTTGAATAACAAATCTTTGATAATGTAGGCAGAGAAAGGTCTCCCCCCATATAATTCAAACTAGAGAAGTTAATTATGTAATCGACAACTTTGGATATCAAATAATATTAGATCACACCAACTCATCAGCTGCTTTGCCACTATACCTAAGATTACTCTTGATGGATTCAAATGAAAACACAAGAAGCAGTGGGAACAAAAAGACTTCTCCCACACCACACCATCACTTTTATGTGAGCTGTGCAAACATTTTCTTGTGGGTAGGTAGGACTACCTTCCATTTTAGTAAGCTGCTACTTTCCCACTGCAGGTCATGCTATAATTATGCATCTCATGAAAGCTTTAAGCGTTGGTTGTGTGCTTTCTTTTAAAGTTGTGGAGGGTGATTCGGTCACGGTGATCAGCTGGATCCGTAGGAGCCTGGGTAGTCATGGATGTGTTCATCCTTTGCTTCGCGACATTTGGACGATGGTGGGAGAGGGGGTTACATTTCAGGCCAGGCATGTATATCGTGAGGCCAATGGGGCAGCCGACTGGGTGGCTGCGTATGTAGCGAGCCACTCAGGAGGCACCCTATGGGCTGGGGCGAGAGAGATGCCCGGCGCACTTCGGGACATTTTGTATTCTGACTTCTTAGGGTGTATTCGTACCCGTGTTGTATGAAATGACCGCTTTAGCTAAAAAAAAAAAAAAGAAAAAGAAAAAGAAAGGAGAAGAAGAAGAAGAAGAAGAAGAAGAAGAAGAAGAAGAAGAAGAAGAAGAAGAAGAAGAAGAAGAAGAGGAGATACAGTAGCACTGAAACGCATGGTTGGAAAACGGAGGAGCAAGGGCAATAATAAATTGCTTAGGATTCGCCGCCAAACTTAATTTTTATCTCCGTGGGTATTCTTGTGGGGTCCTCTGTCTTTTTATTCGTGCAGTTAAGAGGCCCGCTGGCTGCCGACCCCGGGCGGCCCAAAAGGTCTTCACGGCTTTATGGAGATCGGTGGTTTAAAATGACAACCTCACTGAAATCCAAAGGTTGACGAGCACATTGGTGTGGTGCTCTAGGCAGCCACATGTGGTCTCCAATTACAAGCACCTTGAAGCTTTGATCATGCATTCTATTGACCATGGGCTACAAATGGGTCAGGTTGGGTCTCTGGATTGAGCTTGATTTGGATCTAAACCATTGGATGGTATAACTATATATTCCCATATTGACTTGTCAAATTGGGTTGAGTAAGGTCCCTTTCTAGGTTTGATTCATTTGAATGTATGAACTGATATTTTCTTGAGATTAATCAAGGCCTTTTCTGGTGCAATTGGATTAGGTTTGAACTTGGAAGATATATATCTTCCGCTTATTTAGGTTCGGTTTTCAGCTAGAACAAAATCAGTCCGTGAGTTTGGACTTATGAAGCAAAGTACTTGCCCATCTAGGTTCCTCGAACGGTCATGCGCTCTAACTTGTTCCCATGTAAAATCTAAAAGATAAGAAGCATGGAGGAGAAATTAATCTAGCAAAAGTGGGATCATTCAAGTGGAGCATGACGAGCCCATTTGCACGCTTGAATAACTTAATTTGCAATGCTTCCTTGATTCGATTAGGTAGCGATTATGGGGTGCTTGATTCTTACCTTATCTTGCTACGGCTGGGATTACATACCACTCACATTGGGTTTGAGGCATCTCCATCCCCAATGTTTTCATCTTCCCTCGCTGCAACACTTCTTAGCAAGTGTACACCTGCACCTCTCCTTTTCCTCCTATTTTCACATCTTTTGTTCTTTTAAAAAATATAGCCCTCTATAAAAACTCATAAAATGGAGAAAAAAAAAAGAGGAGAAGAAGCAAATTATATTACATCAGGAGTAAATCTAGCAAAGATATTCTAAACAAAATGGTCCTCGGTACAAAAGTCATTCATCAAATGTTTCCTTTTTTATAAAAGACACGTGTATTGCATGTTCGATATATTAGTCAGTATCGAGATCGGACGAACATAAATTGTATAGAGTTTGCGGATGATAGCAATGTTTCAACTAACTTGGTGTTAATGGCCTTGGCTAGGCTTTTTGATTGTGGATGAGCCATGACTCAAATCTTTGGGCCTCATCCTGGGCTGCGAATACTATGTGCCATATAGGTCCAATTTAGCTATTTTTGGCTTGAGTCAAAGAAGTTAATTCAATTGAGGACCTATTTGGATGATTGAGTTTTCGTTGGATGGCCTAGTACAACTAACAAAATTATAGAAATATGGGCTGAGTTGGGTCTATATTCCTAAATACCCCGATGTAATTTTGGAGTGGGCCGGCTCGAATCCCATAAGAAGAAAAAAAAAGAAGAAGACCCGCTAACCCATGAACCTATTTCAGCCCAATTATCCAAAAAAACGCTTTAAGCCAGTAATCTTTAAAAGCTTGAAGCATTTTGAGATAGCAAAATAAACCCTTGGCTTTACCACAGTGCCTTTTTTAACCTGTACAAGATCAACGGAACATGCCTGCTAAAATTTCTAAAAGATGATCAAGGAGTATAATTTCCACTGGAATTAATTTTAATATGCTAAAAGTGGTCGAACCAATCTTTGTTCATGAATGAATGAGAAATGGACACAACAATATGACACTTAAAATTTCAAAAATAAAGATTAATAAAAATATTCTCTGGAGGGCATTAATTAAAATGATTGTCTCTATTGTTTCTCAAAGATTATGAATTGGCCATGGCAACTAATCACTCAAATTAGTGAGTGACTCTGGAGGTGCCAATTAATGTATTTTAAATTTTGTAACTAGGAATGCTGGTCTTTTCTAGACAAGGATTTCCAGAATCTTTGCCCTCGGATCCTGGCAATTGGGGCTCGCCGTCTACGATTCACGACGGTCGCACAAAAAGACGCTCTCTCACCCAAACGGAACCTCCTGTAAAATAACCCTCAGCACCTCCCCTTAAACCAAGCCAACTAATTTCCATTGGTCGTTGTCTCCCTTGTGTACTTATAACCAATATAAGCACGCCACGTACAATAAACGTTTCAGTTTATCAAGAACCTGTGGAACACCGGAATACACCCCATTAAATCCTCAGCGGACCCTGAACGAATTTTCTCCAAGCCCTCCCTCCCCCGCTCTTTAAATCTCGTCTCCGGTTCCGATCGAGCTCCAGCGAACTCCTCTTGCGGTCACCGGCGGCGGACCATACCCCGCTCTCTCTCTCTCTCTCTCTCTCTCTCTATATATATATATATATATACACACACACATATATCTCTCCGTGAGTTATGTGGGATTTCTTTCGCCGGATCGGCCGGACCTAGGGTTTTTTTGGGGGGCGGCGATGGTGGGGATGATGGCGGCGGATTGGGCGGAGACCGCGGTGAGTCTTCTCAACTCGGCGAGGTCTTCCGGAGAGATTCCGGCGAAGCTGCGGTGGTTGCGGCAGTTGAAGGAGGTTCTCTTGCACCGGGACCCGTCTCTGCTGCCCGACTTCGCGCCCCGACTCGCGGAACTCCAGGCCGACCGCGCCAGCCCCGTGCGGAAGCTCCTTGCCGAGTAAGTCTGCTCCGTTCTGTCTCGTTTCACCTTTTCTTCCATCGTTTTGGCGATTTCTTGAACCCTCTTTCAATGTTATTAAGCCGGGATTTTTAGAAATAAAGAAGGGGGAGATTTTGACACCAGGAGAGCGAAAAGGATGATATAATGTGATCAAGAAAGTCCATTAAGGTTGCAAGTGCAAAGTACACTGTTTCTTGCATCGCAAAAATCCTTCCCTTTTCTTTGTTTCTTTTTGTTTCTGGTCGTGGTCATGCAATGCAGGTTTCAAGAATAAAGAAAAAGGAGGGGAATTCGATCTTTCAACATCCTGTCAGCCCACAATTATGGAATTGAGTAAAAAAGAAGAATTTTGTTGATAAAAAAAGGGCACTTTAAGAGGCTTTATCGATATATTGAACTTTCTTGGTATAAAAGTCTGTTCTTTTTCTCCTTTTTAGGTAGTAGTAGTTGAAGATAAAAAGTGGGGATTTAGCAAATCGTAGGGTCCTGTTCATTTGGTTTCATACCCGCTTGAGGGATCCTAAGTCGGGCAACTGTAATATGATGAAATATGATAAACTTGACAACAATGGTAATGGAAAAAAGTGATTGACCTGGAAACAATTCTCATGAGTATTTATGTTACTATGTTAGGATATCTGATAAAAATTGACTAGCATGGACCTCAAAGTTTGGGTGAGAGAACTTATGGCAGAGACACCAATGAGGAGTGGAAGATTGACATGCTTTCCTATTAGAAAAGTAAATGCCAGGATGAAATTGAAGAGGTTCTGCCCAACCAAGAGTTTGTGACCTTGATGAAAATATCTATAGAAGGGTTCGGCTCAAGGTAGGCAAATTACTTTGTTAGGATATCTGATAAAAAATGACTAGCATGGACCTCAAATTTTGGGTGAGAGAATTTATAGACAGAGTGGCCAATGAGGAGTGGAAGATCGACATGCTTTCCTATTAGAAAAGTAAATGCCAGGATGAAATTTAAGAGGTTCTGCCCAACCAAGAGTTTGTGACCGATGAAAATATCTACAGAAGGGTTTGGTTCAAGGTAGGCAACTTTACGCAAACTTAATCTGGACTCTTTCATTGATTGCCTTACATCCATGGAAGTAAATGGACCAAGAAGTGTTGATTTGCAAAAAAATCTCAAAAGCGAAACCAGAATTTGGTGGAAAACAGTCGAAGATCATGCTTGTGCTTATGCTGAACCCGTTAACACTTGGGAGGCGATTCATAGGAAAGTGTAAGAAAAGTACATTGCCCATAATTATCACAAGCAAATTTATGAAAGGCTTGTACACTGAAGTAAGGTATTATGATTGTCATCGAATACATCGAGCAGTTCAATGAATTGACTGCAAGGTCTGGAATTGCTGGCCATGACGAACATCGTATGACAGATACCAACATGGTCTACAGGTCGACATAAAAGCTAAGCTATCATTGTATTGACTAGAGGCCCTTAATGAGGCCTTCCATCAAGCTTTGCAATTAAAGAAGGTTACTGCCCTGTGGGCTAGATGTTGAGCTCTCAAAACCAGAGGGGGTCGACTAGTTGTTGAGCATCATTGCTCGAATGCATGTTCATCTTACTTCTATAACACTACCCCAAGCACTGGGCAAGGAGAAAGGGAGGCCCTGTGTATCACTATTCAAGAATTATATGGATCAAGTTTGATGTTCAGATGCCACAAGCAGGGCTACTTTACTCATAATATGAACTATTGGGGTATGGAGGAGCCTATCTATGGAGTAGCCGGTGACTTTCCCGAAGAGGAACCCATTGAATAGTTTGCTGAACCTACGGCTTCAATTGATCAATTAATCTCTGATGAGGAAGAAGAGGTGTCTGTTCTTGTCCTATTCACAGCCCAAAATAAAGAAGCCAAGAGACCTGCAGAGGCTTAGCCTAGACCTCTATGAAGAATATATGGCAAGGCATTTGTCAGGAGCCAAATTATCTGAGCTAGGGGGAGATGATGCAACATGGAAGAGGAAGGAAAAAGGAAATAAATTTGAATTTGAACAGAGAACCCTATAAATAAGCCTCTTTAAGGACTCTTTTTCTTTTTAGGATTGCTTTAGGATTTTTTAAATTAGAATTAGCATAAGGGTTGACCTATGCGCTAGAAATAGGTCCTAGATATAATTGTTTTAGGACTTCTCTTCTTTGATTAGAACTCGTATAAGGGCTAACCTATATCCTATAAATAGATCCTAATTGTACTTTTTTGACATCAAGAACTTAGTAATAAAGCTTCTAAAGTTCCTCAATTCCTTGCTTGCCATGGTGCAAGACTGTGATCTCGTGAAAGGTGACTGGTGCGAGGTCGGAAGCTTCGAATATTCTCCGGAGAGGTTGCAGGCGAGAGGCTGAAGACTCTCAAGGGGTTGACCTGAGGCCAATAGTTATTTCTGGCTTCCTCGAATTCCATATTTTCATGCAGGCTTGCTTGCATTAGGTCCTCATCCCGTCTTGATCCTATTCTGATACTCGAGATGATGCCCTGTCTTGACACTTGGGATGGTGGGATGCCTGACCATCCAGCTAGGACTTGAATGCTTTGGTTATCATTGACTGCAGGGGTGGATCACCGCAATTTTTCTTGTATGAAGACATCATGGCTTATGTTTTTTTCTGTAATAAACTAGGTCCATGAGAATGGTAGACTATATATGTGTAAATTTGTACTGCATATGCTTCTTACACATATCAGGTGTGGGAAAGATATTCTTTAATCATTAAATTATATTATTTTTCAGAAATCTGAAGCCTTCTGTTATCTATTTGGTTTAGGACCTTATATTACCTGCAATTCACCTGACTTCAACTTTGTTATAAGATTTTTGTTTCTTGTTTCCCATGTAAAATTGCAAGTGTTCTCTTAGTTACCTGAATTAGAAGCAGTTGCGAGAGTGGATTCTGGTTTTGGTATGGGGAAACGGATCTTTGAAAAAAATATAGAATAAGGAAATACTTTGGAAGAGGTCATGGGAACAAGTATCCAACATGATTCTGAAGTGGGCATGGAACCTTAATTTTAAGTGTCCTTCTAGTGTTAGCATATTTGCATGCTATTAAACCATGATCTATTGAAAAGATTCTTTTATCATTAACTTCTAGTTCTTGAAGATTCTAACCTTCTATTTTTTAATTTTATTTGTTTCCTCTTTTATCTCAGCATGCATCGATTTATTATTGTTTCAAAATTTGTAAATGGTCTTTGATGGTGCTTCTAATGTAGGATGATTGGTGATATTGGAATGAAGCATATGGAGCTTTTACCTGAAATGATTCCTAGTTTAATTTACTTTTTAAAGGATTCAACACCTGCAGTTGCTCGACAAGCTATTATTACAGGAACTTATTTGTTTCGAAATGTGTTAGAAAAGGTGGTAATTCAGGCAAGTCCCACATTTTTGATTTTTTACATCCATATTACTAAGAATTCTTCAAATTGTCAGGGTCATTTCTTCTTTTTCTACCTTATTCATATTTATTTGATTTCCATTTGCAATATTATTAATTTAACCTTATATGCTTCTGTATGGGAGATTTAGTCATTAATTATCATGTCATTGACTATTTGTCAGAATGACTGATAGTATTTTATAGGAAACCATAACAAAAAGTCACATTTTGTGAATATCAAGAAAGATCATAACAGCGTATCTGGTGAGCATCATGGTACAATTTTGTCTTAAGTTAACATACTATTCACACGAAGGACAGTAATTTGAACCAAGACTTGCAGGTTTCATCCCATCTACGTACCACAATAAATATATGGAGTTTACTGCTAAGAGATGGAATTTTTATGTTTAAGTGTGAAAACTCACTTTTAATATGCATACAGTGTGGGAATTGTATGGTTGGTGGGTGCCAAGATTGGGGAAAGGCATATCAGTAATAACAGACGATCAGCTTATTGTGCCAGAGAAAAAAAGGGGGGTCTTGAGGGACAACAGCTTGATAATTCAATGGAATAAAATAGGGTTTCAAACCATTACCGTTAATTCTAAAACTCAAATTTGTTCTTGTATAAGCAATATTTATGGAGATTGATTTGGTGTTCCAATTTGGTCTTGTAAAGGGTTTGATGATACTGTAGTGGAGCTAGAGTAATGAAGAAATTGGCTTTTGTAGGTATTGATGGATGTAAGGTTGCCATTTTTAATGGGAAATCAAAAATAATAGATAAGGGAAAGAATCTCTAATGCTGCAAGTGAAGGTAGAAGAGATGACACTAAAAGGAGGCTGCTGAGATGGAGAGAAAGTCTGCTTTATGGCTCAAGATGATGCTTATATAGCTTCTTCTTTAATCTAGCTCACAGTTGTTAGATGTACATATGCATTGTTCAAGAAGTGGATTAATTACTTCCCTTGCATATTGATGTAAAGGCTCTGTGGTAAGGATGATGGTATAATGGAAAGGAGAAACTTTAGTGCTGAAAGTGATGTTAGAAGAGATAAGCTATACAGGATATATGACTAAGAAAAACGACAAAAACAATAAACTGTATGGGCATTATGGAACTAATATTGATTTGATGGAATACTGGTTTTGGTAATACACAGTAGATATAGGAGAAGAAGGAAGCATTTGTAATCAGGTGCAGGAGAGGAAGTGAGAATTTGAATCAAGAGAGGGAGTGGGAGTGGCAGCCTATACAGAAATTTTCATTTCAGACAAAAAAAGGATTCAATAACCGGTAAATTTATCAATTGAATTGACTGGATGATAAATGCCTTTCGACTTCCACAAACAGAAATCGAGCTGAACACCATATAGTATACTATGATTGGAAACATATAGTAGTTAGTCATTCTATGGTTTTCTCAAAACAATCAGATGTGAAATTGCTCTTTATTGCATGGAGCAACTTTTCATTTATCATCTTCTGCTTCTTCCAATTCAGGGTTTATGCTCAAGTGATTTAGACGATTCATTAAAATCGTCATGGGCATGGATGCTAAAGTACAAAAATGCAGTATTGCCAATAGCAGTCCAGGTAACTTTTGTTTTTGATCATGATTGCCACATTGTGTTCTTTGATCTCTCTCTCTTCTCTGTCTCTCTTCCTTTGATTTGCTTGCTGCAACATGTAATATTAAACTTCTTTGCCAGCCTGGGAGTGATGGTGTTAGATTGCTTGCGGTAAAGTTTATTGAAGCAATAATTCTACTTTATACACCGGATCCTGATGTTTCCTCTGATCCACCCCATGAAGCTTGTGAAGGTAGAGACGAATTATTTGCTTTCAACTTGTAATGGAAGTTTTTCCAATCACTTTGAAGCTACCAGTGAGCCTATTTTGCTGTGTACACAATTGATGCTTAACATTATATTGATGTGCTGATCTTATGATAGGGATGGGATTCAATATATCATGGTTAAGAGGAGGCCATCCTTTGCTTAATGTTGGAGATCTAGCTATGGAAGCCAGTCAGAGCTTGCGATTGTTGCTCGACCAACTTAGGTTCCCGCAAGTGAAATCACTTAGTAACTCCATAGTTATTGTGCTCATAAATAGGTAGGTTTTTTTTCTTAATCCTACCTTGCTTTTTTCTGTTTCTTGTTTATTTTTTCAATTTTAGCAAGCATACCACAACCCTTAATTCCTTAGTCTATGTAATGATAGACAAATACTTATCAGTAAACATTTATAGCTCACAGAGTACAAAGACCGCAGAACTAAGAAAAACAAATGAAAACAATTAATGGCTACCCCAGTAGCAAATGCATCAGTTCACCTTGGTGGGGACACAAACCACCGTTTCCAGCATGTATACAGGCGTCGCCGGCGTGCATAGCACTTTGGCCACCCTAGTTTTATTTTCTTGCGTATTTTCATTTATTTCTTATGTATTTTCGTATTTTATTAGTTGTTTGCTTGTTTGATTGTATTTAGCTAGTGTAGTGACCCATGATGTTGTTGGGTCATGGGTAGTTACATGATCTCATTTGTGGGGATCATGGGTAGTTGTATTGGGGCTATATATGGCACCCCCTTATCTATTGTTCAGCAGAATATTTTGGGGATTAAAAACGAGACTTCGCTTTAGTATCTGGTGGACTCCAGACTCCTCCCTCCTCCTTCCCCTACTTAATTTCTTCTCTAAATCAACTGTCCCGCATCAGTTTGGTATCAGAGCACTGTTGGGCTTTGCCTCTGTGCCAACGCCCCGATCCGTGATCCTTTCCCTTCCTTTTCTTCACTGCCATTTTCTGGGCCGCAGTGGGACAGTCTGCAAAAAAAAAAAAAAAAAAAAAAAACTTTTGTTGTCTCCTCTGTCCCGAAAATCCCACAGAAATCTACCAAGTGTATGGCAGAGCATCGCCGGATCCCAGGATTCCGGTGGGCACACGAAATCTACGCGGTAACCCGACCCCGGACGCCGGAGCGAGCTGACGGACCACGGGTGACTCCTTCTGTCAAAAAGAAGAGGAGCATCGCTGCCCTTCTTTCAGACCTGTCCCTCGGACCCGCCGAAGCGTCTGCTGGCCACCGCGCACACGAAGAGAGACAGGAGACATTCCTGCGAGGGAACCCAGTGCCGGAGCAGGTGACCGGTCGCCGGCCACCACCACAGACCACTGAGATCTCCCTCCTCTGCACTGCTAGCGTGGACTTCGCCACGATCGACCGCCGGGAACTGCCAGCAACTGTAGCCGCAGAGCCCGGTACCACCTCCCGAAACCGTCGGGAGGTTGCAGAAACACCAGTTAACGGGTAAGTCCCTCACCCGTTACCAGTTCATTAGCCGGATCCGCCCCAAAAAAAAAAAAAAAAAAAAAAAAAAAGAGGTCACATGACCCTCACGTGAGCCTCGCACGTGACTTCACACGTGACCACCCCAGACGCAGCACGTGACTTGCACGTGCTGTTCAAAAAAAAAAAAAAAAAAAAAAAAAAGGAAGACCGTACCTGTCGTTCGACGGAGAAGAACCCAGATCTAGGGTTCCGCCACCACCGCCGCCGTCGACGCCTCACTGTCACGCCTCCACCGCCACTGTCGCCGCTCTTTGCTGCCACCGAGCCGTCTCTCCTCCTTGTTGTCGGACCATCGCTCGCCGCCGCAGCTCACCTCAGCGACCGCACGCACCGCTGATTCAATCACACCGCCACCCTCCCCTTTCCCCCTCTTTCATCTTTTCCGTTTCCTCCACCCTCCACCGACCTTGAGTCTTCCCATTTTCTTCTTCCCTCAGTCGACTCTTCCTCTCCCTCTCGGCTCACTAAACCCTAAACCCCTTTCTTTTTCTCCCTTTCATCTCACCAAGACCCCTTCTTCTTCTGTGCCGCCACCTCCGACTTCCGCTGCCGACTCCATCCTCCGCCTTCGCCGACCCCCTCGCTCCCCAGAACGAGGGATCCACCTCCGATATCGCTCCTTCCCCTTCTTCTTCTATTCTTTCCCACTCTTTCTCCAACCCTCGAGTTCTCCCATCCCTTCTCCCTCCCATCTCACCGAAACCTCCATCCCATCTCTTTCCCCGCGCCACCACCTCCACCTCCGTTGCCGACTCCATCGTCCGCCCTCGTCGCTTCCTTCGCTCCCCAAAACGGAGATCTCCCCTCTCTTCTTCCACCGGTGTCACCCTCAGCTCCTTGGTATCAGAAGCTCCTCACCCAACGACGCACAGCGGGATCCGAAGCCATCCAGAAGCTTCGGGTCCCCTCTAGTCTTTGCTTTTCGGACGAGTGGGCCGGCCTGTGTTCGGCCTGTTGTCACGCGGGCCGAGCTGATCTTCTGGCCCAGTGTTTTGCGGGCTTCGCTTTCAGGCCCTGCATCTGGATCCAGACCCAGCCGTGAGTTGGACTTTTACAACGACGCTGCAGTCAGCCATCTTCCAGCAGCATTTTCTACAAATCGTCGGGTTCCGGTTCTGCATCCTACACTTTGCCATCCAAACTCATCCACTGATTCAGATCTGCAAGAAGAGGTCGTATCTTTTCTTTAAATAATTATTTTTCAGCCTTTCCCTATAAACTAGCTTATCTTTAGATTATTATTGTTTCACTTCATGTTGTTGGTTTGAGATAGGACCTTACTTTTATAAAAGCCTATGCCCCTTGAAAACACATATTGAGCCTTACAAATTATTTTCAAATCCTCGAAAGGCAACTAGGAAATTTTACTTGAATCTGGTGAAACCCAAATCAATTTGAAGGACCCCACTTTCATTAGATTAACCTGCAAAGATTTTGCATGATCCAAACCAAGGTTAGCAGTACCTAAGGTCCTGATATTTTGTTATCACCTGTGCTAATTCGAAGGTAACCGAGACTACGTCAAAAGTCGTCTTTTATTCAACATCGTTGATTTTATTCTGAATGTTAATTATATATCTAGGAATTTTGAATTCTAGAGTATGACAACTCGCAGCGGTACATCTTACTCACATGAGATGTCGACCAACCCAAACCAACAGGTATTAGATGCCATAGCAGCATTAGAAACCAGATTAGGAGCAAGAATCACTGACCTTGAAACTAGGCTGAATACTCGCTTGACTATAGCTGAAAATTCAATCACCAACCTCCAAGTTACTCACAACGATGGAGAATCTGAACTTGGTGAGATTGAACCGTCCCGCCCCAGAGGCTTTGGGCCACAACACCAAAGGGACTATCTAAGAGCACGTGAGACACCAGATGAGCATGTAATGCGCAGTATTAAGATCGATGCACCAAGTTATGATGGTCGTCTTGACCCAAAAGTCTTCATCGATTGGCTCGCTGATATGGACCATTACTTTGAATGGTATAGCTTGTCTGACGATCGCAGAGTTCGTTTTGCAAAAATGAAGCTCATTGGTCCTGCAAAATTACATTGGAACACAATAGAAAATATGCTTGCTAGAGCTAGACAACCCCCTGTGGTACATTGGGATGAAATGAAGGAGAAGTTAAAAGAAAAATATCTCCCAACATCCTATAAGAGTCGCCTGTTAGATCAGTGGCAACGCTTGATTCAAGGAAACAAACCTGTGTCTGAGTACATCGCTCGCTTTGATGAGTTCTTCATGCGATGTGATGCACGCGAGAGTGTGGAATTGACCCTTTCTAGGTTTAGGTCCGGATTACGAGATGATCTACAAAAAGAGCTTATTTTACGCGAGGTCAATTCATTAGAACATGCCTATCAACTCGTCCAAGACATTGAGCGTTATACTAATAAGACAACCTTTAGGCGATTCGATCTTAAGGAGACCAATTATAAGAACACCCACGGTAGTCAGATTAATACTTGGAGTAAGCCCAATGTCAGAAATCAAGCGACCGAGTCCCCAAAAATTAATGATCAAAAGAGTAAGGGAATTTTAAGTGAACCACCCAAAATTTCTCGAGATCAGTGTTACAGATGTTTTGGTTTTGGGCATAGAGCTAGTCAATGTCCCACTAAGAAAACATTGGTCATCGAAGAAGATAGAAATGATGAAGAGAATGAGTTGGTCCATGAACCAGAGATAGACCCTGAAGAGTCAGATGAAGGTGAGGAACCGGACTCACTTGAGGGTTCCACTCCTTTAGGTGTAGTCAGGTGTGTCCTTACACAACCAAAGCGAGAAGATGATGACTGGAGGCGTCGATCCATATTTCACACCTATATCAAATGTGGCGAACATAGCTGTAAGGTTATCATCGACAGTGGGAGTTGTGTCAATGTTGTATCCACAAGAACTGTCAAGAAGCTACAGTTAAAGACAGTGCCTCACCCTAACCCCTATAATGTGTCTTGGGTGGATAAAACCGCTATACCAGTCACTGAGCGTTGCCTCGTCCAAATCAACTTTTCTGAATATAATGATAAGGTCTGGTGTGATGTTATTCCCATGGACGTCGGACACATCATCCTTGGTAGACCGTGGCTTTATGATTTGGATGTGACTATTTATGGCAAATCCAATTCCTGTTCTTTTGTTCACCAAGGAAAGAAAATTCGACTAAACCCTCTACCGCCTAGACCTTCTATTGCTGGAAAGAAGGATGTGAAGGTTGAAAAGCGCCTTCAAATCATTAGTCCTAAGGAATTCGAGAAAGCAGCAACCCAAGGATCCATAGTCATTGTGTTAGTGTCCAAAGAAGTTGTTCCTGATGTTCACATAGATTTTCCGAAGGAAGTTCATCATGTTCTGGAAGAATTTAAGGATCTCTTTCCTGAGGACCTTCCTGATGAGCTTCCCCCTATGCGTGACATTCAGCACGCCATAGACTTGGTTCCAGGGGCGACTCTCCCGAACTTGCCTCATTATAGACTAAATCCGATTGAACACGCTGAATTGAAACGGCAAGTTGATGAACTACTCCAAAAAGGGTTCATCCGAGAAAGTCTTAGTCCGTGTGCGGTGCCGGCGCTTCTAACGCCCAAAAAAGACGGCACTTGGAGAATGTGTGTGGATAGCAGGGCAATTAATAAGATAACGGTTAAATATCGGTTTCCAATACTACGATTGGATGACATGCTTGATATGATGGCAGGTGCCACTATCTTTTCCAAAATTGACCTTAAGAGTGGTTACCACCAAATCCGTATCCGCCCAGGTGATGAATGGAAAACAGCTTTCAAAACCAAGGATGGGTTATATGAGTGGCTAGTCATGCCCTTTGGATTAACAAATGCACCTAGTACATTTATGCGAATTATGACACAAGTACTAAGACCTTTCATGGGTAAATTCCTTGTAGTCTACTTTGACGATATCTTAATTTACAGCAAAAACAAGGAACAACACCTTGAGCACCTACGTTTGGTTTGCGATTCACTGAGAAAAGAAAGCCTATATGCGAATCTTAAGAAGTGTTCATTTATGACTGATCGTGTAATCTTCTTAGGATTCGTTGTTTCTTCTGAGGGTGTTTCAGCAGACCCACAGAAGGTCCAAGCTATTCTTGAATGGCCCGAACCCACTACATTATTTGAGGTGCGAAGCTTCCACGGCCTAGCCACCTTTTATAGAAGGTTCATCAAGAATTTTAGTACGATCACTGCACCGATTACGGATTGTATCCGGAAAGGTGAATTTCATTGGACCATTGCGGCCTCAAGGGCATTCCAAGAGATCAAGACTAGAATGACTGAAGCCCCGGTGATGCGCCTCCCAGATTTTACTAAAGTTTTCGAAGTTTCTTGTGATGCATCTGGTATAGGTATAGGTGGTGTCTTAAGCCAAGAAAAGCATCCTGTCGCATACTTCAGTGAAAAGCTGAATGATGCCAAACGAAAATATTCCACCTATGACAAAGAATTTTATGCAGTTGTACAAGCGCTGCGTCACTGGCGTCACTATTTGCTACCTCAGGAATTCGTATTATATTCCGACCATGAAGCTTTGAGGTACTTAAATTCCCAAAAGCGATTGAATTCACGACACGGAAAGTGGGCTGAATTTCTTCAAGAATATACCTTCGTGTTGTGTCACAAAGCAGGTATTGACAACAAAGCAGCTGATGCCTTAAGCCGTCGTGTAGCATTACTTTTGTCGGTAAGCATAAATGTTACTGGATTTGAACGAATAATTGACGATTATGCAACTTGTCCAGACTTCGCTGAGATCTATGCAAGCGTCTTAGATGGTCGCACCAGGGACTATAGTGATTACCTTGTGGTTGATTCCTTTCTGTTCCGAGGAAACAAGCTATGTATCCCTCAAACATCCCTTAGAGATTTTCTTGTTTGGGAACTTCATGCGGGAGGAATAGCTGGCCATTTTGGTAGAAATAAGACCATTGATATGGTCGAACAAAGATTTTATTGGCCTAGTTTAAAACGGAATGTTGCAAAAATTGTTAGTCAGTGTCGTACTTGTCAACTATCCAAACAGCGCAAACAAAACACTGGTTTATATACGCCCCTTCCTGTCCCAGATCGTCCTTGGCAGGACATTAGTATGGATTTCGTGCTAGGATTGCCAAAGACTAGAAGTAAGCATGATTCCATTCTCGTGGTAGTGGATCGGTTCTCTAAGATGGCACATTTTCTACCCACTTCCAAGACTTCTGATGCCTCCAAAGTTGCGAGGATTATCTTTGATGAGGTCGTTAGGCTCCACGGGCTTCCAACCTCGATAGTGACTGATAGAGATGTCAAATTTGTTAGTTATTTTTGGAAGACCCTCTGGAACTTTATGGGTACTAAGCTTAAATATTCCACAGCCTATCACCCTCAGACAGACGGGCAAACTGAGGTGGTCAACCGCAGTCTAGGAAACCTTCTACGATGTTTGGTAAGTGACCACCCAGGTAATTGGGATCTTCTTTTATCCATAGCTGAATTCGCCTACAATAGCTCTGTAAACAGGACCACTGGCTTGAGCCCTTTTGAAATTGTCTTAGGCTATGTACCGCGAAAACCTGTTGATCTTATCCCAGTAGCCCCTAACAATAGAATCTCTGAGACCGCTGAATCCTTTGCGCAACACATGCAAAATTTACATAAAGAGATTAAGAAAAAAATTGAAATCAACAATGTGAGATATAAAACGGCCGTTGACTTACGTCGACGTTATCAAGAATTTCGAGCGGGTGATGATGTAATGATCAGAATCAGACCTGAACGGTTTCCACCAGGAGCCGTTAGGAAATTGCACGCCCGAAGTATGGGTCCATACAAAATTCTGAAACGGGTTGGATCTAATGCATATGTGGTGGATATTCCAAGTGATTTTGGGATTAATCCAGTTTTTAACGTAGAAGACTTAGTTGCCTACCGAGGTCCGACAACTATTCCTACAGACCCGCTCAATGAGCCTGACACTGACTGCACATCCAATTTTGAGAACATATCTCCTGCTCCTGCCTTGCCTCCTGTACCTTTTTCTCCGCAGATCACAGACACAGTGGAACAGATTTTGGATGATCAGATTGTTAGTACGCAGAACGGTGGTTATCAGCGATACCTGGTCAGATGGCATGGTCGACCTCCGTCAGATGATACTTGGATTAGCAGAGATGAGCTCCAGCGACTTGCTTCAGACCTGTTGGAGCATTACCAGACATCCGTTTCGCCAGAGGCGAACTCTTCTCCGCTGAGGGGAGTTGGTGGGGACACAAACCACCGTTTCCAGCATGTATACAGGCGTCGCCGGCGTGCATAGCACTTTGGCCACCCTAGTTTTATTTTCTTGCGTATTTTCATTTATTTCTTATGTATTTTCGTATTTTATTAGTTGTTTGCTTGTTTGATTGTATTTAGCTAGTGTAGTGACCCATGATGTTGTTGGGTCATGGGTAGTTACATGATCTCATTTGTGGGGATCATGGGTAGTTGTATTGGGGCTATATATGGCACCCCCTTATCTATTGTTCAGCAGAATATTTTGGGGATTAAAAACGAGACTTCGCTTTAGTATCTGGTGGACTCCAGACTCCTCCCTCCTCCTTCCCCTACTTAATTTCTTCTCTAAATCAACTGTCCCGCATCACACCTATTATTTATTTTATAATGTATCAGCTTACTTCTTATTTATTTCCTATTACATTTATGTATTGTATCTACTGCTATGAACTGGAACAGCATATAGAAGGTTTTAAGGCATCAAAGAACATTAACGTTGTCATGAGGAACGTTCTTGTCCAACTTTCTAGTTTTACCTTGAAGTGTCTCTGAAAATCAAGTCATTGGCAAACACCCTTACTAAAAGCTGGATGACATTAGGATTGACAACAACGAGTTTTGACTCGATCTTCATTAGCAAAGTCAAATATTCCACAAGCAGTTGATCTGTGGAGTGTAGATCACCATTTTGCTGATATCTTTTATTAATTTTTAGCTAGTGTAAGTTGTCCCACTTTTTTATTTGACTACCTAAATTGACTACCTAAATTGCTGACAATAGCACCAGTGAATTGCACAAAATTTCCATTCAGTTGTTTGGTTTAGTTTCTGTAATGACATAATTCGAACTAATCTTTGATAGTACGAATATGTTTCATCTTACTGAAATTCTATCTCAATGTTCTTTGCATTTAAGGGGTGCAAGGATCCCTCATTTTATATTTGTATGGAAATGAATGTGCAAATTTTATTTCAGTCATTGCTTATTCCATTTTGTGTCATTTTGTATTTGTATTAGTTTCTGTGTAGTATTCTTTATTCTGCCATTTTTTGGGTTGGTTTAATGTTCTGTACCAGTCTCTCAGCTATCGCGGAGAAAAGGCCTTCCTTTTATGGACGCATATTACCAGTTTTACTTGGTTTGGATCCAGCAAGTTCTGTGATCAAAGGAGTGCAAGTCCCAAATGCACACCATGCATTGAAGAATGCCTTTATGGCATGTTTGAAATGTACACATTCAAGTGCTGAACCGGTATTTCTTTTATCTTAAGTAGGCATTAATGCTATCTGTATAGACTTATTTGTTTGTTCTATTAAATTTTTTTTTATTTTGTCTTTGAATGTCACGGCTCAACCACCTTTGCCTTGTTTTCAATGTTATTTGTATATTTTTTCTGTGGACATCTTTCAATAAAGAACATTTTAGCTGCGCAAGATACAAATATATAAAGAGTAGCTCAAGTTTGATAGCCTGGGATATGTGGTGTCACCAATCTGCTATTTCATTTATTTGGACTACAGATATTACAGCATTCTGTGATATAGGAAGCCTTTTCTTGTGTGGCCTCTACCTTCCTTTTATCTGAAACTTGTATTATTACTTTGATTCTTTTAAGTTAGACATGCAGTGTTGTTCTAATTATGCTAACTATAGTTGACAATTCCTTTTTAATGTTATTTCCTTATGTTCCCAAACGACCTACAGCTTCTTTATTTGATTCTTGGGCCCTCATGTTTAGTTTTTTATTCTTCTCTTCTTTTCAGATGTGTAATTGCGTGCTGCCGGCACATGTGAGTGCTTAGCAAGATCTCACTGTTTGTTAATTCTATTTAGAACTCGAACTACGTTTCTCATAGAAACAGGATGACACATATAGAGGCTATTTCTGAACCAAAAAGGAAAAAAAAATAAAGAACCTGATTGAAAAGTTACAACTCAACAGGCTGAAATTATACTGTCTCTCTCCAGAAATTGTGAAAGATTGGTGGCAAATACCAAAGATGCTAAGTGATGTGCTATCTTGACTTTTGTTGAGCATTGCTGATGATGCCGAATGCATGAGTTTCTGCTCTAAATATGTTCCTTCTTTGAGAAACAATAGGTGATAAGAGTGCAGCTGAAGATTGATGGTCGGTTCTAACGTCCTAAAGTAGGGTATTTGTTCTTTGGGGACAGCAAGAGGTATCTTGACTAATGTGGCAAATGGCAACTATTGTTCTGTGCTTCATTAAGTGGTTATCAACTTGCATCCATCCTTAGAAAGTGCTTCTTTTGTGTGACTCATACATTTCTTTCTTTACTATTCAATAGACTCCAAGATCAGTTCAACTTCTACTATGATGATGGTAGCTTCAACTAATTATTTTATTCTGCATGAAATTTTGGAACTTAGATATGGGCAAACAAGTATAGTCATAAATTAAATAGTTCTACCACCCTTTCCTTGCAATATGGACTTTTTACCTGAAACAATGTTTAGATGAAAAATTGAGCAATGCTATGGTACTTTTGTTTCAAAGTGGTGCTTCAGTTTTCTTAACTTAAAAAGATATGGGAATGTAATCTAATTTTAGTTCTCCTTTTGACTATGAATTTTATTTTGTTATTGTGAATAATTAAAATTTTTATTAAAAAAATTGAAGTCTATTTTTCTATTGCACCTGAGCATTTGTTGGGGTGGCTAAGCTACGTTCATGTGGGGCCTATGTTCTATGATGGCACACAAGTAGCTAGTCCAATCCGAGCTCGGCCTGATCCCATCCAACAAATTGGTGCCCAAGCCCAACCAAGTTGGAACGTGCTTGGGTTTGACCCAATTGGCCCGGGCTAATTCGGCTAATCGGGTTTAGCACAACCTGGGTCAGGTTGTGCTCGACCAGCAAGCTTCAAGGTCTAGATCGAGGGGCAAGAGAGAGGGAGGGGGAAGGATCAAAAGGATGGGGGATGTGGGGATAGAGGAGAAAGGGGATGGTTTGGCCATCCAAGTTGAGCCATCGGTCAAAAGGCTTTGGTGGCTATAGGGGGTGCATGAGAGAGAGGGATCAAAGGGATGGGGGAGGGAGAGAGAGAGAGGTCTGGGTACTTATGCGGCTTCGACAACCAGGTGGGAGCGCAAAAGTGAGAGGAGAGGGAAGACTGGAACAAGGAGGTTGGACTGTGGCTTGCGGGGTAAGGGTGGTTGCTAGAAGAGGAAACAAAGAGGGGGCAAGGGGGTTTAAGTTAGGGTTTGGGTTTTATATTCTTTATTTTTGTAATTTTAGTCTTTTGATTATATATAATTTATATAAAGTTTTTAAATACTAGAATTTGGGGTTAAAATTTGGAAGCCTGAGCTTGGCCCAATTTTTTGTTTGGGCTTAAAAAAATGGGGGTTGGCTTGGCCCATTGGGCTGGAAACCCCAGACCAAGCTTGCTAAAAGTCGGGTTGGGTCAGCGTGTCCTACTTTGCTCAGGTCTAGCTTCTACCAGGTTTATTTAAACTTTGTTCATATCATGAATATAGTTTAAGCTGCTGCTCACAATGTAAGTCCTTTTCTTTTTAAAGTAAATTCAGCTCAGAAAGGATTTTCATGATTTGAGAAATGGGCCTATGTTGCTTCTTATCTCTGCAGTGGCGTGCTCGTTTGGTTGAAGCTCTAAAAGCCATTAATGCTGGTGAGTTGGCAGAACCAGCAGTCAAGCTTAAGGAGAATTCTGGAGGTATAGTAGTCCGTAGAGAAGAGTTGTCACCTCCTAAGGTATATTCCCTTCTCCGTTTTGGTAACTTAGACCCTTCCCCTTCCCCCTCCTCATCTAAATATGGATTGGAAATTGTTGTAGGATGATAAGGTAACATTGCAAGAGTGTGATGAGCGAAACAATGATCTTGGGTGTAAAAGAAATATGGATGAAGAGTGCAGTGATTTGTCACAAGATGATGTTGTTTCTAGTAAAAGAGCTAGACAAACATCTGTTGCGGCTAAAGAGGTTACCAATGAATCGCTTCAGAAAAGTCCTGATTCAGTCCAGATTAATCTGCCTTTGATTAGCTCTACAACTTCGAGGGATGGAAGTTCTGGACCTGTACAGCAACTTGTTAGCATGTTTGGTGCATTAGTTGCCCAAGGTGATAAAGCTGCTGGGTCACTAGAGATTCTTGTTTCAAGTATCACTTGTGACTTGCTAGCGGAAGTAGTTATTGCTAATATGCAGCATCTTCCACCAACTTGTCCTGAAGCAGATGGGAAGGAAGAATTAATTTCTGGTTTGGGTTATGCCTCTGGCTTTGTTAGTAATAGCCTGCCTGCTCTGCGGCCATCAGTGCTTGCTTCAGATATTCTTTCACTGTCAAGTTCTCTACCAATGCTAGCGTCACTGTTGAATATTCAACCTTCAGCATCATATGATATTTCTGTAAGCTCTCTGTTCTCTAAATATCTAGTGCATCTGTTCTAATATCTTTTGGATTTTGGAACTGTCAGATTGTGTTTTAAGGTGCTCCAAACTTCCCTTGCAATTGCAGAAAATCCAGCAGGGAGATGAAGAGAAAATGACAGCCACAACAGATGCAACTTTCTCACCCTCTAGTGTTGGTGATGTCATTGCAACTACATCTGCCAGTTTGCCTGCTTCTGTGGAGCCAAGTGAACTTGTAACAGAAAAAGACGGTACAGCTGTTCCATTATATGCAAACATGGAAACAACAGAGAGTAAAATACCTGGTTTGGATTCCACCAGTTCTTTTGATGAGATTCAAGAGTCCCAGGATGCTTCTCATACTTCTACTGCCGAGCTGCAAGAAACAAATCTAGGACATGCTGTTAATTTGGTCAGCACAATGCGGCTTGATGCTTCTACAACTGATTGTGAAGCCCAGAGTCCACAACCAGCCATAACAGATGCAAGCCAGCTGCCTTGTATAGCATCTGTTACTACTGCTCCTCAATATATTCTACCAAAGATGACAGTGACTAATGTCGACCTTACTGATGAAGACAAAGATCATCTGCAAAAAGTGGCATTCATGCGCATCCTTGAAGCTTACAAGCAAATAGCAATATCTGGTGGATCACAAATCCACTTTCCCCTGCTTTCTCACTTGGGAGTTGAGGTAATAATCCTTTTGTTCTTCGCAAGCTTCCATCACTATTTCCAATTTTGATTCGTGGAAACTTAGCTGATATGTTTTTTGGCTAACTGAAATTTTGGTAAATTGCTTGTTCTTTTTCTGTTTTTGATGTTTATATTAAGAATGCTCAATTCAACTCCTTTGTAACCAGGGAATATGGAGAAAAGAGAGATTAACTGTGACCTTATCTTTAGTGAATTAATCTTTTGTTTTCCATATCTACTGGGATTGGTAAAGTTGAGGTGAGCTGATGCTTAGACTAATTTCATGTCGTATATTGACATTGATCAATGAAGTTGGCTTAGTATAGCTGTTGAGTTTTGGATCTGGTATGGTTGTCTTTGAAGGCTCTGCTGGGTCATAAATTTTGTTTCTATGTGGTTTATATTTAAGGTTTGTCGTACCGGTGCTTGCCACCCATACCGGGTATATCATACCGTACTAGTACTGAACTGAAACTTGGTATGGGAGGTGTACTAAGACGCCGAGGTTAGGTACGCCAAGCCGACCCTTGTACCGGGCATATTGACACTATATGGACATGGTATGCAAGGTCTTGACCGAGATGGCAAATCTTGGTTCAGATATTAAAAATGTTCATTGTTTCTAAAAGGTGGTAATTTCATATCTTAGCATCTTTCTCCATTCACTAAGCTATTTATGTGTAAAGTCTTCAAAGTTTTTTTTCGGTGGTTCATTTTAATGGTTACACGATGAGCTTGTTCTTGCATATGTAGCCTGATCAATATACCATGCTCAGGCCATACGAGGATCTTTTTCTAGAGTGGTGTGGGACCAGGCTTGAGCTAGGTCCATCTAATTTGATTTCAAATGACAAGCTAACCCTGGCCCAGCTTATTGGGGGACATGGACAAGCAATGTTTAGGCTAACCTGAATCTGCCTTGGGTCTGCATGAGACTTAGCTAGTTACAAGTGACCTAATAACAACAGTTTGTTATTTTGATCAATTTGTATGGATATTATCTTCCACTATTTAAATACTTTGATACAAATGATCAATCTGGCTGCTGCTGATGTTTGAGTATCAACCATTTTTTATGATTGTGCATAGAGCATCCAGTGCTAAATCCTCAATGCACAGAGGCTGCTGTATTGAAACCTCCAGTTTCATTGATAAATACATGTATCTCAATTTATTTCAAATCAGCTTGCACATTGTTCGGCTTCCTTTATCTTGTATTGGTGGAGTTTCTCAATTTTATTTGTTTTCTTCCCTTTCACATAGTTGGTGTTATTTTTTTCGGCCATTGCTTTGTTATTTACATTTCTTCATGAGTTTTTGTTTTGCTGCAGTACCCTTTAGAATTAGATACATGGGGGCTTCTACAAAAGCATGTGCTGTCTGACTATATGAATCATGAGGTAATGTATAACTTGGCGGTTCATTTTTACTGTTATATTTAGTTTTCTTGTATGTATTTACAAATCAATCTATTGCTCTTGGGTATTTGGAAACAGTAACAAAATCATCTACTGGTTATTTAATTTTCAAGTATGACAGAACTCCAGCCTGCTGCATTGCCTTCTAATGTTGAGTTTGCATTCAATTGCAGCTGAAAATTCAAAATATAGTATATGTGATGTATAGGGACATCTTTCTTGAGATTGTTTCCTATTTGGGTAAGTTAATGGAGGGCCAAATTATCTGGCTAGTGCACTTGATATTATATCTTGTTAGGTGCAGACCAGAGAGCTGATGTGTGTCGAGTGAGAAACATTATTTAGGGTAGGTAATTATAAGAAATGCAGCATTTAGATTATTCAACATGGAGGGTAAGGGCTAGTAAAAGTGTGATACAGTAGACTTGTGATCTGTTTGACAATTATAGTGTTGTAACAAGACATTAACGAACAGATATATTATTTTTTCAATCTTATTTAGCTGCATTGTGTAGGTTGTTCCATAAACTAAAATGACATATTGAACTGCATATGGACAAGTTCTAAAAAAGGTGCTTTATGAATATACAAGTTATCCATTTCCTTTTTACACTCATACTGTCAAGATGGCACTGGTCAAATTCGTTAACTCCAGACATTTTTTGGATTAATGGCTGGATATCAGGAAGTGCCTTTTACAGACACTAGTTTACAGGACATGCTATACACATCCACCTTTTAAAGGGAGCATGGCGTGGGAAGAAGAGGGAGAGAAAATGAGCCATATCAGGTTATCCATTTCCTTTTTACACTCATACTGTAAAGATGGCACTGGTCAAATTCGTTAACTCCAGACATTTTTTGGATTAATGGCTGGATATCAGGAAGTGCCTTTTACAGATACTAGTTTACAGAACATGCTATGCACATCCACCTTTCAAAGGGAGCATGGCGTGGGAAGAAGAGGGAGAGAAAAGAGAGCCATATCAGGTTAAAAGGAATGGGCCCCTCTTTTTTGGATGGCGCGAGTGGTTTCCTCTGCAGAAATAGCTGGGCCCATCCTGTGATTTTTAATTACTAACCTTGTGAGGCTTCATCTAGGAGTCCGGCTTTACATCAAGTCAAGAGTTTTGATTTTAAGCCTTTTTCTCTATGCTCACTCTCAGAGGGAGTCCCAAATGCAGAGCCCCCTAGATTAATAAAAATTACAGCCCTAATCATAAAGGAGGCTTCACTCCCTGCGACTCTGGCTTTATCTTTAGCTCAGGAGTTCTCATTATATATAGTAGATTACAATATTAGATAAAAAGAGGCTTCACTCCCTGGGAGCCTGGTTTCATCTTTAGCTTGGGAGTTCTTATTGTATATAGTAGATATTGAGAATTGAACTTGTCGGGAAGCAGGGAGGTAATGAATAAGGGCCTTGAAATGACCATGATGCATATTGAAATGACCATGATGCATATTGCAAAGCAATTAGAGAAGTTTTAAGGCTTTTGCACCCGCAAATAAGCAGAATTTTTGGATGCTGATTAGGTAATTTCTCCAAGTAATTTTATGTGCACTTACATGTTTTTGCTTGAATGTAGTGTCTATCTTTTGATAGTTTCAGCACTTGGAACCTTTTATAAATGTTCCATTAGAATTGATTTTTGAGTTAGGAATGTATAAGAATAGAGTGTTAGATTGGACCTGGTATGAAATTGCATATTTTAAAACTAATTTTTTTAATCTAAACTTCCTCTTACAGTTGGCAACTTGGCATGCAGAGTTACTTTTGTTATTAGTTCCTGATATGTTCGCTATATTTTATATGGGTATTTTGATCATTTAAAGTCTAGACACTTGCAAAATGTGGTTTCTTTTTTTACCCTACATGCTGTTGATCAGATGCATGTATGTAGTTGCAGTGTTAGGTGATTATTAGTCTGCTAATCAATATTTTTGGTTTATGAGATGCATTTTCCTGACTTTATTTATGTCTTCAGGGGCACGAGTTGACATTACGTGTCCTATACAGGTTGTATCGGGAGGCAGAGCAGGATCAGGACTTTTTTTCATCTAGAACGGCCACATCAGTTTATGAAACATTTCTTCTTGCTGTGGTGTGTATAAATCCTTCTTGTCTCATATAGTCATATGTAAATTATCTGATCCTTTTCTTAATTTAAAATTTATGTATAGGCAGAAACACTTCACGATACTTTCCCAGCCTTGGATAAATCCTTGAGCAGATTGCTTGGTGAAGTGCCTTACCTACCGGAGGGTGTATTGAAGCTGTTAGAGCGCTTATGCTCTCCTGAAAATGAGAGACATGAAAAGGACTTTCAAAGTGGTGACCGAGTTACGCAAGGCCTCAGTGCTGTTTGGAATCTGATTTTGCTTAGGCCTTCTAATAGAGACAGATGCCTCCAGATTGCATTACAGGTTTTTTATTCTTAAATTTAGATTATCCAATATTTTGTATTTATCTACATTTTTTTTCAAGCATTCTATACACTGTATCCTTATTATCTTGCATTTTTGGTCATGCTGAATGGAAATTCATATGTTGGATGGCCTTCCTTTTCTTGTTGATGGTTGGAAATTCATAATTCTTTTAGCTGTAACTTTGGAGGAATCCCTTGGGAAGTAGTGTAGCTTGTCGGCTATGTAAGGAAAATAACTTTATCCAAATGAGCTTCTAAGGCACCTCCTCATCCTATGCTGTCTTTTTTCCCCACCTTGCTAATGTTTTGAGTTTTGACTGTTTTCCTCCAGCCTTCACTCATTTTAGATTAGCTTTGCTCGATAAGATATCATATTCCCACTGGCATGCTTTGTAAAAGAGTATTGATGGTTTGCTCTCTTGACTAATTTATAAAATAGTCCTGCCCCACCAAAAAAAAATAGAAAATAAAAGAAAAGGATTCTTTGGGCCTTACAAAAAACAGTCTCAAACCTAGCTGGGCAATTGACTGAATCATAAATTTTGAAAGATATAAAGGTGCTCCTTTTGTTTGCTATGAACTTGTATCTCTGATAAAGCTGATTAGTTCTATTTTCATTTCTTGTCTTTTTGTTTCTTTTTTCTCTCCTAATAGAGTGCAGTACATCCTGTGGAAGAAGTGCGAATGAAAGCAATACGCCTGGTAGTTCTACACGCCTTGCTATTGCAGCTGAACATCAGCTTGATCAACATCCTTCATCCATTATATTTCTGTTTGGATTCTGTTTATTTGCAGGTAGCAAATAAGCTATTTCCTATGCCAAGCATTTCTCAAAAAATTGAAGTATTTGCTAGTGAGAAGCTCCAGTCAGTAGCAGATGATATTCCTGCCACGGAGGACATCGATGCCGATGGTTCAGCTCTTGGATTGCAAAAGGTTTGCTTTGTATGCTGTTAAGTAGCATTTGACATATTATAGTTTTACGTTTGTCGTATTGATAAAAGAAATTCATTACATCAAGTAGGACACTTTCCTACCTTTCAGTGGAGTTAGTGCCTGAAATCAGAATAAATAAAATACTGTTTATAGTAGGCTGGTTAATTGTCGGCTGGACCACTTTGTTAAAGTTCACCCTCAAAAAACATCTTTTGCTTTTGAGGTGTAAAATACAGTTGGAGTGAAACATTAAGTGGGTTTTTGTGAAGTGTTTGTTCTCTGAAGCATCATTCAAACTTTGTGTGCATCTTCATTGGAGCATTGCTGATTCTAAACTTCAACATATAACCATTTTAAGTCATGAAGATGCATGTAATTTGATGATAATTCCATCTTAATAAGATGCTTGATAGTATACAATTCATCACTTCCTATTGTACATGTTAGGCGAACTACATCCAGCTGGCATCTTGAATTTTAAGTCTTTCTTGGATGAATTGCCCATTCTATTCTGGTCCCATTGGAAGACATTCTGATGCAAAGGTCTCGTGGAACAACCAAGAGTGGTTTTTCAAAAATTGCTAAAGCTGTATCCGCTCAAAATGCTTGTATCACCTTTTTGCATTGCTTTCTGTACTTTGTGTACATAAATTAAACTTATTGAATCATCGGGAGTCTTTTCAATATTGGAAGTTCATTTTGTCTAGCAGAAGGTTTTGGTGTTAATTTCTTCCAGTACTTAGCTGTTGTGATGTTACTTTATTCGAGAAATATAATTATGTTTGTGCTTATTAAATCTGTCTCAAACTTCATCAGAATGGTGATTTGGAAAAGCCACCTGCTGGGCGGCAGCCGCCCCCAAGTCTTGATAAAAATGAGCTCACATCTGATAACCCATTGGACCAAAATACAACTTCCTCTTCAATATCAGAGGCACAACGGTGCATATCACTTTATTTTGCTCTTTGCACCAAGGTATGGATTGGTTCATGCAGCCTTCATCATGCATTTGCACATGCTATGTCTGTGCATCCTTATTCAAGGCTAAGTGAATTCTGTATATGTTGGACAGAAGCATTCCCTTCTTCGGAGAATTTTTGCAATTTACAAATGCATTCCAAAAGCTGCAAAACAGGTTTCTTCCACTGTTATTTCTCTCTAGCATGTTCATGATATTCTACAAAAAATAAGGCCTATTCCATCTTGTACCGTTTATTGCTTGTTTTTCTAATCATTTACATTGTGCAGGCAGTCCATCGCCATATTCCCATCCTGGTTCGTACTATAGGGACTTCACCCGAACTGCTTGGCATTATCTCAGATCCACCAACTGGAAGCGAGAGCCTCCTCATGCTGGTTTGTTAAAAAAAATGCTCTACTCTGTGTAGTCAATACTGATAAATGCAGGACAGAAGAGTCAAAACTTTCATGTTGTTGATGCTGGCATAGACTAAGGAACACTGGAAAATAAATTGTGATTGCAGCTTATTCCAGGTTGAAAGCATAATGGAGGCGAAATCCATTTTGTTCCCTATTTGGATATGTATTGCAATCTTATTTAGGTTTCCCATGAAAACTATGGAAGCAATTTACTATGAGAATTACTATTACTTTCTTATGAAACTTGAGTTCATTTATGCATGTAGACTTAAAGAAACCAGATCATCCTCCGAATAGTTTTACTTCTTAGCTTTTATTAATCCATTTCATTTACTTCACATTTGAATGACATTATCATTACAATTGAGCAGGTTTTGCAAACACTAACAGATGGAGTTGTTCCTTCACAAGATTTGATTTCGTCAGTCAAAAAGTTATATCATTCCAAATTTCAGGTTGATTCAGTTAACTACTCTTTAAAAATCAGAGTTTGCATATTTGTGTTATTCTTCCTTTTCTTTTTATTATTATTTATTTGACGTTTTTCTTGCCTGCAGGATGTAGATATTCTAATTCCAGTATTATCATTTCTATCAAAAGACGAGGTTTTTTTGCCAACATTCCCTCCTCTCTCTCTCTCTCTCTCTCTCTCTCGCGCGCGCACACGCATGCCCAGACACAAAAAACTTTTACCTGTATCATGTGTTAGCAAAATATGCATGCTATTGTCTAATGTGACATGTTTCCGCCTATTATATCACACTTGTTTCCTCCGTAGTTTTTATCCTTGTTAGGAGTGATACAGTTGCTCTCTTTAGCGGCAAAGGTGATTTATGCTATAGTTTGTTCTGTGAATTGATTAGATATACATCAAATTTAGGATCCGCCACAGTCGTTTTTAGTTATTAACAGCGGCAAGCTAGAAGTTACAAAATCAATAACTAGTCAAGTTGGATTTCATTAATGTGCAAAAAGGACAGGAAAAATGTTAGAGCATTATTTTATTTCTTTGACATATGACTGTCTTTATGGATAGGTTGATATTCCTCCTCCACTTTTGCTGCTAATAACATGTATTCTTCTGGGTGTTACAGCCCTCATGGACTAGTTGACTTTATTTTCTTAAATGTCTTACCTTTTTCTTTGGTGACATTCCTCCAACCAATAGTTATGAAGCTAACAAAGCTGGCTTCGTTGTTGCATTAGGAATTAATATGCCAGATATATCACCTGCTATTTTTGTTTTCTGCAAACATACATACTCCATGCGCATACATGTATATGCATGTATGTGTGTATATATGTATATGCATAAAATAGAGCTAATATGTAGTTTCCCAAACAACAATTTGAATAAGATCGGCCCTAACTGGACGACCAAGGCACAGAACCAATGATCAAGGCCGTTGGATGTGATTTACTATCTCTAAATTGCTTACTGTTAAAAAAATCATGTGATTTGGAGATCCTAGCCTATGCTTCCAATGATCAAAAATATGTATTGTTCGTGTTAGTTAAACTGCCCATTTTTAAGCATTGGATGCATAAGGAATGCATAGTCTAGGGTCTCCAAATCACATGATGTTTTTTGACAGCATGTACTTTAGAGATAGCGGATCATATCCAATGCCTTGGAACATTGATGTGTGGTCTCCAGTCATCCAGTCACCCTATTTGGACTGTTGTATGGGCACCCACACATCAGCTCTATTATATATATAGATATATAACATATATACATTTATACACATACATATATACATAGACATATATACATACATAACTTTTATATACATTTATACACATACATATATACATAGACATATATACATAACTTTTTTTTTTTATAATGTCTATCTAATTGCATGATGTCATGTAAACTTCTCTCTCATGCAATGGTATCAATATTTTTCCCCCTTTTAATGTGGATAAGTGGTTGAGATAGCTTTTTGCTTAAAATTGTTAGTTTCTTTGTCACAATGTTTTGTGTTTTGTACATCTGAAAGCTGTTTTAATTTGATCTTGATGCTTTAGTATGTCATTTCGTTAGTCTTCTTTTATTTTTCACATACATTTTTCCTGTTATTTTTTTAGACTTTTAACAGTTTTGGTTGCATAGGATGATGACACATTATGACTATCTAAAAACTTTTTTTATATAGAATTATTCTTCGTAAATCACTCCAGTTAGATTCTCACCTTGGTTTGCTTTTATGCCTGCTAGATCCTTCCTATTTTCCCCCAAATTGTTAATCTTCCCCTGGATAAGTTTCAAGCTGGACTCACCCGGATGCTACAGGTATTCTTGACGAAGTGTCCGTTCCTTTTTTAGATGTAAAATGGTGATTTGATAGGATGGCATCAATAAAATTGTTCTTCATTTGACTATTCTTATGTCTGTTTCTTTCTGTTTGAATGAGTTTTTGCCTTCATTTTTAGTAACTAATTCCAAGTCTGCTATTTGGTGGTTGAGCTGGGGGTAGCTAGGTGGCACAAGTTATAATAGTGAAATCAAATATTTTAGCAAGTCTTTCTGATTTTGGCTGTCTCTAATATATGATATCCATATGCATGTGAACACATTAAATGCAAAAGCAGAAATTGCTGAAGAGACAAAGTTGACCTTCTTTGGAACAATTGTTCTAAAAAGTGCTTGCTCTTATAAGCAGAAATGATAGGATATTTATTAAATTAAGTTGTTTATAATTTTAAAATACTTTGTCCTTCTATAGTAATATAAAGAAGTGATGTTAGAGAACCGTTGCTTCATAATGCTATAAAACATATATTATATTTTTGCTTCCTCATATGAAGGAAAATGCTAAGGATGATGTATTGATCAGAAAAACTAGGTTGAGCATTCACACACAGAGGTCAACTTTCATTGAACTTCATTAGTGATATATATGCAAAAGGGATGAAGGAATGGATTTCTGGTGACTGGTAGGGTGAATGTGATCAACAACTTTGATTATGTTGATGGTCCTTATTTTGTATGAGTGGCTTGGAAAAGCTTGTAAATTTAACAATTTCTTCTGGATGCTTCGTATGGATTTCTTGGTTAAAGATTAACTTAAGCGAGTTTGCATTTGTATGTAAACAGTGTAGGTCTTGAATTTATTGATTTGTATGTGAAGAAAATTGTGGGTCTTGAATTTATTTATCTTTAAGTAATGAGAACCTCCTGAAAAAGTGAATGGAATTGGGTGAGGATAAGGAAATGTCAGTATGCAAAGGAGGTTCGGCGGATAGTTCCTATAGGGAACTGATAGGTGGGGTTGTAAGTGCTTTACTCATTCTCTAAACATCAACAAAATATTTGCAGTATTGTCTAGGAGTCTGGTGCTTTTTCTCCTTTTGGTATATTGCATGAAGTCATCTCATCTGCTTTACTGCAAAGACATTTATTCTCAATTGACATTTGGAAATGCTTAAAGACAATTATGCCTTATATTTCCATGAATTTGCTTGAGGATTGGACATTTATATAGTCTGCTTAGCATCTCATCCTTTTATTTGACCTAGTAAATTTCTCTTATATATTTAGTTTTGTTTTGGTTTCTTTCCTTGTGTTTATTAAGGGGTCACCACATACTGGCCCTTGCCTCAGTCCACCTGAAATTTTGATTGCTATCCATGGAATAGATCCTGAGAAAGATAAGATACCTCTGAAAAAGGTAATCAAGCCATGTTTTAGTTTTGGTGCTGGCTTCAATTGTGCAAATAATTAAGTTTAGATTGCAATGTAGGTCATGGATGCTTGCTCTGCTTGCTTTGAACAGCAGAATGTGTTCACTCAACAAGTTTTGGCAAAGGTTTTGAATCAATTAGTATGTACCTCTGGAACTAGATGACTTCTCACGTCTTGTTATTATTACTGATTATTTGATCATTGAGAATAATCACTTTTTTACAGGTTGAACAGATACCTCTTCCTTTGTTGTTCATGCGAACTGTCATACAGGCAATAGGTGTATTCCCTGCCTTGGTGAGTCAATTTTTTAAAGTTGGAGATGTAAGTTATATAAAAAGCTGTCTTAGAGTCAGGTCATGTGGGACAACTAGTTGTCAAGTAAGACTCCATAGAATTGCTAATAGGTCAATTGAGGTTCAAGTCTAATTTGTCATTATTAATGCCAAACACCAACCCTGCCCAACCATTTGCCACCTTGATAGGTATCCGCTCTATGTTGGTAGATATAACGATGGTCATGTTCTGTATAGAAGTATTATATGGTTTGTGGCTTATATATCTGTTAATATTGGCTTCAGATCTAGTAATTTTTCGGCCATTGAATGCTTGGATATTTGATGGGTATTTCTTGACTCGTACCCTTGGATAGTACTGCAATAGAGTCAGTCCTTTGACCAAATTTGTGTTTTAATCAAATTCATGTTTGGGTTGGTGGAAAACTATGAATTCTTTGTTGTAATCCGACTATGTTTACCCCATTCTTCATGGTTTACAATGATTTATTTATTTATTTATTTGGCTCTTACTTTAAGTGAATTCACTTCGATTATCATACTATTTTTCTCCTTTTCATTGATGGCACCTCTATTATTTATAATAATGGTTTGATTTGATTGTTCTATAGGTGGACTTTGTAATGGAGATTCTATCGCGGCTTATAAACAAGCAGGTAGCTCTTTATGAAATTATTTGAGTAGTTAATTCCCCTAGATACAATTGTTGATAAACAACGATGACCTGTAGTGTACCTTTTTCTAAGAGCAATCATTTAATGTAAATTGTGTGCCTTCATATATTGCTGCAGATATGGAAGTATCCAAAGTTATGGGTGGGTTTCCTGAAGTGTGCTATCCAGACAAAACCTCAGTCATTCAGTGTTCTGCTGCAGGTTGGTTCACTTGCTATTCAAAACTTTTTAGCTATGTGCTTTTGAAGTTACTGTTCTTTTACTACCTTGCTGATAGGTAGGACAGCTCGGAAAATATAGGAGGAAATCTGAAGATTCTTGCATGCTAACATTTTTGCTTGGAAATAGGATGAGAACTTCACTGAAAGGGAGACATTATTTATATTGACTAGAATATTGTGGCTTATGTTAAAGTTTGTGCAGGAAATCGTTTCTAGGGACTAATTAGGATTATACACTAGGGAATTCTTTCATTAATATTAATAGAAGGTTCAGTTTCTGTATCTGGCTTGCTGGTAAAGGTTCTCCTCTAGTGAAAAATAGAAATGGAGAAATTACAGTAAAATGCTCATGCTCCATGTCAATAGAGGTTTAGAACAAGGAATAATTGAGGCCCATAGAAGCTAGGAGTAGGAATGAGATCTGGAGGGACGGAAAAATCATTCTTTATATTTCTGAGTGGTAGTGGGATCAAGAGCAGGAGTGTTTTTTTGACTCAACACCTTAGTTTAACAATCCCCATTTTAAAGGTCAACCCCATTCCTTAAAAAAAATATCCGTGCAAGAAAACCTTGAAAAGCATCTACCATGAGGAGTCAATTGCCAAGCCTTGACCTAGTCTAGCACATGCTCACCACAGCATTGACCTTGCACTTGACATTACTTCTGTACCAATAGTAATGCTACATCATTCAATTTCTGCTGTACTTGTAAAAAAAACTTGTACCCTTTGGATTGTTGCTGCCAAGACATTTACCGACAAGGCTTTAGGTTCTGCTAAAACAGATTGGTTTCAGCCCAGATTGAACCAAAACTAAACCGTTGTTTTGGGTTTCAGCAGATCTCAGCAATTTCAGTTAGTTTTGGCCAAAATTTTGGTTGATCGGCGGTTTTTAGTTAGCTTTGATTGACTGGTTTTGGTCTAATTTCGGTGTGAATTGATTGAAACTAACAATGTAATTTTATTTTGATAGTTACTATCATGTTGAGGCCATTTCTCTACTTATTTAAGTAGATGGCTGTACGGTATCAATTTTAGTTGTTCTTTTTTTTATATCCTGAGTTAAAAGAGAAGATGGACAAAACGTGTCCTTTATGTGTCGAGGACTCTAAAAGGTCTATTATTTTGCAATGAAGACTAAAATGAACAACAATTACAGGACATGTTATAGGAACAACATTTTTACATATAAAATAAATATAACATTATATAATGACATGAATTTGATTAAATGGACACTTAACCTCAAGACTATGGGGAAGAAATAGTCACTTAACATATTTGTGAGTTTTACAAGAAAATGTAGAAAAAGATTTGGACGCACTATGGGCCAAAAGGTTTCATATTGTTAGATATTATGAATTTTCATATAACCAAAGTGAATGGAATGGTGTATATGTTCACATAGTGTTGTCAACGGGTCAGGCCAGCCTGAACCTGGAAAAAACAGGCTTGAGCTTAGGTTTTAGGGCTGCAAGCCAGGCTGAGGCCCTGGAAATTAAGGGCCAGTCAATTTTTAGGCCAGGCCCAAGTTGAGAATAGGGTAAATATCTAAACCCGGATCGACCTGAAAGCATACTCGGAGCTTGGTCAGGCTTGAATATGATGCCCTAGGGCCAGATTCAGGTCGAGCCAGAATGAGTCTTGAGGTTTAAACCTTGGGCTTGCTTCGGGCCAAGGCCCAACCCGGCTTATTGGCACTCCTATGTTCGCAATACAAAATACCAGTGCACATGAACTTAACCTATTTGCAATGTTAATATCAGTCTAAACTTGTCAAAACTATATAAATAAAGAACCCATATAACAAAAAATACTCTTCGAACTAATGTATGTTAACTTTTACATGCTTCTTTTATTTTTCTTCATTTTTCATTTCTTTGATTTTTTTTCCTCAAATTTTTGAATTGCAATTTTGAAATGTGGAGATAAATACATGAAACACTAAAATTTTCCATTTGAGAACTCCATGGAACCAACCAAAACCAATAACAAAACTAAGTTTTAAAACCTTGTTTACATATCATCATTTGTAATTGAGGGGGAGAAGCTTAGTAAGAAGAAACTTGCACCTAGAGTAACATACTCCCCTCAGAAACCTGAACCTGCACATATGTTAAAATGGACTTGAATTCATATGTTAATATCTAAGAATTTCTTGTCATGATCGCATCTGAGTGTCCTTACCAATTTCAATATCCAAGTGTTGGGTGCAGGTACTCTAGGCTAAGTTGATCCACACATGCTTCTATGGTGCTTCCTTTAATTGTCATTCTACTTGCAGGTCCTGATGACTAGCAAGCACCATTTATTTTATGCTGGAAGCTGATTCCAGTATCACCTTAGCAAGTTCGTCTGATCACATGAATGTTCGGATTACCCATCATGACAAAATTGTTCCTTTTGCTAAATGGTTTATTTAATTATTATATATCAGTCTAGTATTGAGAAACATAGTGATCTAAGAATGGTTATGAAAGGAAAAATAAGCTCCCTGCTTTGTTTTTTAGAGTGGTATTTGAATTTACTCTCTGTATGCACCCACCCACCAACACACAGAGACAGACACAGAGATAGAGACAGACACAGAGATAGAGATAGAGATAGAGAGAGAGAGAGAATAAATTTTCAATTACAAAATGTTGTATAATAAATAGCCCATGTTATGTATCTTGAGGTCCCAAATTTCTATCATGTGCGAAGGTTGTTAGACAAATCCTGATAGCAAGTTGATGTTTGATTTTAATGTATAATTTTATTTATTCTTTTTCTCGCTGTAATGCATAATCTTGCACCTAGCATGGATCCATTTATGATAATGTCTTTGTTAAGTAGAGCTGTGTTAGTATTTGACGTTGCACCATTCTTGTGTTTGCCAGTTGCCTGCCCCACAGCTTGAAAATGCATTGACCAGAAATCCCATGCTAAGGGCTCCACTGGCCGAGCATGCTAACCAGCCGAACATACGTTCAACTCTACCGAGGTCCATAGGGCCCTTCATATTTCTTCTGTCATGTTGTGATTTTCAGTTAGCAATTGTCATGTTGAAACTTGATTTTATATGTTGACTCCAGGTCTACACTTGTGGTTTTGGGGCTTGTGCAAGATTCACAAGCTTCAGGCCCAGCACAGACAAGCCAGAGTCAGGCTGCAGAAACAGGCAGTTCTGCTGCAGATGTTGCTACGGAAGTAACTCAAGAATCTACGGCTGTTAGCTGAGGCCAGGTAAGGAGTTTTTGATCCTGCTAGTGTCAGTGGCTATCAATTAACTGCAACATTACAAGCTCCTTTTGATTTTGATTCTCATTGGTGCCTACTTAATTTATATTCCCTTAGGTTTTCAGTATTATTTCCAACAAAATGGCAGACCATGATAAAGGATTTTATTGAGACCGGAAGCAAATATTCTTGAGGTTGGATAATGTCCCAGTAGAAAGTGTGGTGCTATATTTCGCTCTTTGCTGGTCTGATGGTTGTATTGCCGTCTCATTGCTGCAGTTTATTGCAAAATGTTATACAAAGAAATGTTAGAAAACTGGTCCTCTATGTCATATGTAAGAGTTACTCGATGGATTCTTGGCACCAGGAGTAATGTATGATAAGGTTCTTTTTTTTGGAACAATAATGGAAATAAAATGTGCCATAGATGAATTTGCAGTGGTTTTGATGTATCCGTTACTTAATTTTGGTCTTTATTCTTGGTATCTGACTGTCTGTGTTATTTTTTTCCCCCATTCACTTCCCCTTGCTTCGGAGTTTGGTTAATCATTCACATCTAAATGAACAAGATTACATGTTTGATAGGCTCTAAACTGCAAGCTTCATGAGGTAGCCTGGCCTTTGTATGCCTCACGAAAGTAGCCCTTTTTGCCCGGGTACAATGGTTTGCTGAGAACTGTAAAATCGCCTAATTGTTCCCATCGCTCAGAAACTCTAATACACTACGCTTCCCTTCACGGGACTTGATACCCAGGGCGTCTTGCAGCGGAAAAAAACAAAAGGTTTAAAGCAGGGAGGATCATAAACATAAGACCAAATTTACCAGTTTCTTCTAAAAGAGAGAAGGTTATCGGTCGGAAATCAAAGGATTAGAATTTATTCCTGGAGAAGAAAATTGAAGAGAGTCGGCTCCCTATTCTCTCAACACAAACACAAGACCCTGGACCTGGAGAGAAAATTAACATTGTAGCTAATCTAAATACAGGAGCTCAAGTTCGATACATCCCACCACCCCAATCGGCTTCCCTTAATGCTCTTTCCTTCTCCAATCTAAAAGCCAGCATCAGCTCATTCATTTTGTCATAGTCAGGTGGTGCTGGATCGCTTCCATCCCAGCTCGTCCGGTGAACGGCGTGGGACACCGTCTTCGAACCAGACCCGAGCGCATTCCCAGCTTCATCGGCGGCACACTCCGACATCGGCACCGGAGAATCATCGTTGGCTCGGCCGGTGCATCGGAGGAATGCGAGAAAGAGCAGCAAGATGAAAACGAGAGCAAAGGGGAGCGGCATGAGCACAATTCCAATCCGGTTGATGGCCTTGTAGAGGAAGAGAGCCTCTTTGCCACCGACTTGGTGACGAGACAAGGGGATGTAGGTGGTGAGGAAACAAGTGAATCCAATGAGAGAGAGGAGCAATGTGAAGCATACAACGAAAAGGGTCAGGATGCGGCTGACGTTGGTCTGTGGAGGCTGGTGGGGCTCCATGCTACACTGAGAAACCCGCTGGATTTCCCTTGATCAGTTCATTATCTTCTATAAAGCCGGGGTTGGTTATATTCGTTCAAGGGATGGACGTTGAGCTTAGCTAAAAAGTCGTCGGGCCGGTGAACGAATTCAAAGATTCTGGGCACGCGGTACCAACTTTGGCCATTCGCCATCGTTCGGCAGCTTAGCGAGCCCACAAGCTGTCATGGATCCCCCTCGAAGATGACGTTGGACACCAGCACTTAACGAAGTACACGCACAGTCAACATGCTAAAAAGTGAAATTATGGGTCTCTCCACACCATGTAAATAAATAATGCAAGTACAGTATCATACTGAGACAAAGTGATGATTCCCAGAAATAAGGTCAGAGCTTCAACTTGCAGCTTAATTATCATCATATATTCTTATCAAAAACTTATCATCATACCATCCCTATCTGCTAGAAAATGAAAAATAATGTGTCGCAGCTATAAGGATGATGCCAAGGTGGTCATGTAGCTGATGAGGAGGAAAAAAGGAACAGAAAAAGAAAAGAGAACATGAAGAAATGTTGGTTCTAGTACAAAGGTGCAAATCAAAATAAGAATTCTTTGGAGTTCACTAAGTAGCCAATTTGGTTCAAAGTACACACCCACATCTTCATGATACATCCAAAACCTTCAGCAACTTACCAGCCAGTTATTTCTACTATGAAAATTCTCAACAATAAATATAATAAAAATATTATGTATTGACTACATGACAAAATCAGCAGATAATTGCTACTTTATATTCGCTATTTATGTAGCTAATGAAATAATGTATAACAATGGCATATTAAAATGGGAGGGACGAGGGTCTAATTGAACTCCGGAGTTCCCTAAATACAACCGGATAATATGATAACGTACAGCAAGCCTTTGGGGTCAGAAAGATCTGCATGAAAGACAGCACCAGCTCAGAGGCCTCGAGAAGGACAGCTTTGCAATCGTACCCGGTAAATTTCACCAACTACAATCATGGATGGGTATTCCATGCTGTTTAAACCACTCTGGCATGTGAAATTTTTCATATAATATAGGCCTGACGTCCTTCTGGATCGATAGGTGCTTGAGAAGCGGAAGAAGAACCCCCATAAGCTGATAAGCACAACATATGATGAGAAGAGATAAGAACTCAAATACTTTTTTCCAAGAAAAAGATTCCGGTGAAGAAATTGCACCCTAATTGCAGATATACATGTATGTATTGGCTAATCTCATAGGAAATTATAATCTCTCACTACCTGATCATCACAAGGCTGTCCTGCAGAAAATGGGATGCATGGTATTCCATTCAGTGGTTGCAGCAAGAAACTGAAAGGATTGTTGTCAACAATGACAATCCGGCAGAGATCTTTTGACACGCAAGAAAGATCTTTGACGTGCTCCCGATATTCCCTGATCCATAGAATGCTAAAAGTTTGATCACATGATGCAAAACTAGGCTTATTACATCTCCATCCCTCTCTTGCTATTGCAAAATTCATTCCATAATCCAGTCAAGATTGGGTGATGGGAAACAATAACAAATGTTATGAATGGTAAACCAAATTTAGAGGGGAAAAATGTGTACAACAAGCAGCATCGTCATGTGTTTGAAAATGCCAATCAGAGAACGAGCAAGTATTTCAATTTAGGGCTGAAACATCATTGGCAGGAAGGGTTGTTAAATCTACATTCCAAATTTCTTCGTTTTTTGAGCAAAAGGGAGGAAGATCCACCCATTATAATGACCCAGGCCCAAATGCTTGGGGATGCACCACCCAAGACTCAAACCCAGGAACTCTGGTTGCTATGCAGAGTAGCATGACCATTGGGGCAATTCACTTTCAAAATCTAGAACATACTTTAAGTGCCTGAAGTAAGAAAACTTCAATTGGTTGAGACAAAGTAGATGGTGTTTAGATGGGTAATTCGTTGATTACCCCCGGACCTTGACGTTGTAGGTTTGCTAAAACCAAAAAAGAAATGAGGAAATAAAGTCTACCAGTTATGGACTTAAAAATAGCAGAAGAGCTAATATACCCTACCATTGAGCCATTAGATTAGTTAAGAACAATTAGCTCGGCTAAGGAAGAACTAAACTTCTTTTGACATATATTCATCCGATACACATAATTTATCAAATAACTGGCACTAACTTCTATCATCTACCAGCCCAACTTTCAGAAGACTTGAAATAGTACAAATCAGAATGACATGCTTTCAGAATATCAATCAAGCAGCACATCTAAGGAAAAATTGATATCATATCATTACCCAGTAGTTGTTGTGTACACCACTGTTTATGGAAACAAGACCTTCTGATGTCAAATCAACAAGAAAAGGATTTTGTTATGAATCCTCTTTCTTTCCATTGATTACAATACTTGTAATTAGAAGGCATCAAACACTAAGATTTATTTGCTTTAAAATAAATGAAAACGATTACCATGAAGATCATAATATCATATAAGGTCACTATTAAAGAGTATATCTTTAGCATTTAAGGTGGAACCAACTAATGTAACATTATGATAGAGAAGCAGATTATTTTACAGTTATTGTCTAGAAAAGTATTTAGATGATCAGCAAAATATTATTGTTTATTTGAATTTTGTAGCTTTAGTTTTACTGACCGCGAAAAGTTGAAAATTGGGCTGCCTCAAAAAAAGAAGTTGCAGTTGCTAACATGTTGACCATAACTGACAAGTTCTATTCAAACCTTTACTATTGTTAATTGCTTGAAGCCAATGTGAAATTAATGTATTAATCATACAGAAATAAATCAAATTCGACTTTAATAGTATAATAATGATATAACATGAATGAGAGCAGAGGAATGACAATGATAGGGAAAACCGAGAAGCTTATTATAATGAATTTATTACTGACACGGCAGAGTTTTGCTTAACAATTTGTTCAAAAATATGAAAATTCAGTCCAAAAGTAATTCCAGCTACTTATGAAAGATAAGATCAACTTACGTGCTGACAGTTGAAGACCGGTACAGATGAAGAGAAAATTTATTATCAACATCTATTCTATCAACAAGAGGGCTTGCATAACCTGAAACAGCATACAAGGATGATAACCATAATGAGGAATTTTTCTCTTTCTTAGTTAAAAGGATGACCAAGAGGTGGAACAGAAGATAACCAAACAATCAGACCTTCAAGACCAGCAGTAAAGAGAACAAGGTTTGCAAACTCGCTAATTTGCTGCAAGAAATCTCGCAAACCAGGACGTTCAAAAACTGTGACATGATTCACCTTTTGTTTTCCTTCAGCATCCTTCAAGCCAAGAATTTTACTTTTGAAAAAGTTCCTCTTGTAACATGAGACACAGCAAGTAGAAAAATACAGCTCAAAAGGGACAAACCTTCTCCACAGATATGCATTCCAGCTCAAAACACTTCAGACCTGCTTCAATAGCCTGATCACGAACAAGGGAAGGAAGGCAAGATGACTCGTATGCGCATACTAAAGTCTCATCCAAGTCAAGAACAACCTGCACATTATACCAAGTTTCCCCTTAACAGATGGTATTTATACAAAATATAATAACTAATACAAAATCAAGCATCTGACCAACTAAAATACTTGATAAAAGTACCGCATTTTTCTGGTTATTTTCCAATGAATAGGATAAAAATGCCAACCAAAATATTTAATTATGCATCATTTGGGAATAAGGGGTAGGGGAGAAAAGAAGCAAGAGAAATGAAAACAAAAGGCCTTCTAATGTGTAACATAAAGTTCAGGACAGAATATTGAAAACCACATCTGACCACCAAGCTGAATCAGATAAATACAACATGAGGACCTAAGAAACAAACCATACACAAACCAGCTTTTATCAGAATCACCAGGTCATATGCTGGTTTCCTACTACTTTCAAAACTAAAAACCAGGCAAGTGTTTAACAAAACTCCCAATCAAAATTTGAAAAGCCTGTTTCTTTAGAGGGAAGTCTACTTGAATATTGAAACAATGTCACAGATATCAAAATAGCATTAGAAAATAACGAATAGATGGCATCAGCCATCAATTCAAGTTCTGGGTTAATTTTCACAGCATGAATCATGGGTCATTGCCAATATCAACTAACCTGATCATTAATATCTAAATCTGTTAACATGAAATAAGCTACTACCAGGCATCTACGTGGCATTCTCAAAATGGAAGATCCAGTTGAAGTTATAAATCCAAAGTTTAATGGAGATTTCATAACAGCTGAAATAAAAAAGACTTGGAAGTTTGAGAGTCAATGGTAACTTCAGCTACACTTCAAGTTAAAACAGCTTGCGATGTACTAACTTAATGCTCAGATGAGTTTCTACTTGATTTTACAAATGTTCCTTAATATAGTTTGCCACAACACACTCTACAGTTCATACAATGCCTGAGTATGTGTTTTGGGAGGCCAGATAATTATTTGTAGCATGGCATGGTGAAATGTAAAGTGAAAAGAAGTGATGGCAGGCAGTAGCCTTGGTTGTTTGATTATTTCTGTTGTTACTTAACTGTAGACTGTAATCCATTCTTGTAGTAACCACCAAAATCCAACCTTAGGGGTGCTTGGTATTAAGTCATCAGAACATCATACACCAATAACAGACCCATATCTACTGAATTCTGAATTCCACTACCTGAATTCCTACTGTCTTCCCCCTATGTGTTAAATCATCTTAAGCCAACCAAATATTAAGTCATGGTCTCGCTCTTGCTAATGCATCCATATTATCTACAAGCAGAAGCCCAAAATAAGGTCGCCTGAAACTCCACATCAAACAGTATACTTAATCTTACTTCATACTATGTATGGTAGAAAAGCCTTGGAGGCCATTTCTCCCATCCCTGGCCTGGAGTACACAGCTTCAGTATTTCCTCACATATCGCCCACCAGAAGGAGTAAAATAAAGATGTAGGTTCTGCATTTCCCTCTTCGATTCCCACACACCTTTTCCCACAAAAACAACATATTACATTTTTCCCACCATATGTGCTGGTCAAAAAACAAAAGAAACTCTTTCCCGTTCAAACCCTTTTTAAACGAAAAGACAGCCGTCCACAAATTTCGATGCACATGCATCACATATGCTGGCCTCTAGTATTAGCATAAACAGCTTATGTAAGTCTGCCTTCTACGAAACATAGAATAGATTTGGCACCCAAATGTAACAAATGAGGCAAACAATTTATTCATAGATAGATTGGGGGTAAGAAGAAGAAAAGGAACCTGTCTTCCAGTTGAAACAATTGAAATCGAGTAATACAGAACAATGGCATATCTTTTTGAGAAAAAACTAACAATCATATCATAAGCAAAATCATTGATGTGGAGACAGCATAAGTGAGCACTTATGTCATCAATGCTTCTCTCAAAGAGAGGAACTTCCCCAAACAATCAATTATTTCATATCCCCACCAAGAAATCCAATACTACTATGTAAAGCAATCGCATTATAAAATAAACAACTGCATACAAAAAATGAGTGCTGGCACTTAAGCAAATCTTCAAGCCTCTTTTAAACTCCATAAGCAAATCTTCAAGCCTCTTTTAACCTCCATATTTTGTGAAAATTCAATATTTTTGTACACATGTATTTTAAAGTACAAATTGCAGCTGTCAGAAATATATGGTAACCATAGAGACTGCCAAAGAGGCTTTCTAACTGATGAGACTGTAATCTGAACTCAGTAAGTCATGAGATCAACATTTTTAACAATAAAAATGCAAGATTTCTTGCTGAGATTCAGGTTTATCATGCTAAAATATAGAATTGAGATAACTAGTTTCACTTCATCCAGTATATCAAGAACTATAGGTGAAGTGTGATAAAAGAAACTTCATGAATCAAAGAATCAAATGAAATCGCTTATAATCTCAAGCATCACGCTGACACAAACATACCATGATGGCTGGATTATCATGTATGCTCATTTTAATTACTCCAGATCATTTTAAGTTCCTTCAAATTTCCATTACAGCTCTAAATTCCCAATTCAAGCATGTTACTCGCAACATGAATCCAGTACTCAGACCATTTGTTTTCCGCTAGCGATCAAACCTACATTGATTTCACTAGTTCGACCGGTAAAGTCATTGATCTTCACATAATGGATGCAACTGAGACTACTGAACCATAATTCCTATCCACTCTGGGGAGGAAAATAACAATGGTGGGATCTCCACACGAAAATGCGGAGAGAATAACAGAAAAGGAGGGATTTTTACATCAAAGTGAGAGGAGATGCAGGATCGAAGCAATACCGTGAGCTTGTCGGAGGGGATGTCGGAGACGGTGGGAGGCGGCAGCGGAGTGTCGGCGGGGGCCTCGACGGGGAGGGGCCTGAAGGCTGGAGAGGAGGAGGACGAGGAGGAAAGGAAGGGGACGAAGGAGAGAAACTGGGCCCACGAGGGGGTTCCCCTCAGGATCTGGAGCAGGATGTGTAGCAGGAACCCAGCCCAGCTCACCACCGTCCGCCACACGGGGAGGCTGCTGGCGGCGCCGCCTCCGGGGGAGTACATGGCCGCCGGCGCCGAGCGGGCCAGCTCCTCCATCTGAATGGGACTCGCGTGGGCACGAAGTGCGGTCTGGATGGCTGGGGCGGACGCCTCCGCGGCGGAGGGGATCCGGTGGGTGGGCGGCCGCTCGAGTGGCCACGAGGGGAAGAGAAATGAAAGGTTGGTGTGATCCGGATGAACTCCGAGATTCGCTTGTTTCTAAGTAAAGCAATATTATATGCACGGTTGGTAACATGGGGCTGGATAGCATTTCATACCCCACCTCAAAAAGAATGCAAAGGACGCCGTTTATTTTTTTTTTTCTCCATTTTTTTAAAAATATAATATAGCAACATAATAATTATAACAAATTTAAAAAAATATTAAATTTTTATTATACATTAACTAAAAAAATTTAATAATCATCAGTAGAAATTTTTATTACAAGTACCGATATCCATGTGATAAACGAGAACTGTACATAAGTTGAGTTACTAGGTAGAGACTCCTAATATTATTTTCGAAGTTAGGTTGACACGTGATACAATTTTTTTAATTAATTTTTAAAATAATATGATAATATAATAAATTATAATAAATAAAATACTTCAATAGCTAAATAAACTTATGGTCAAACAAAAATGTATGTAATTGATACTGACATCTATACAGTAAACAGAGAACTCTATACATGCTGAGCTTTTTTTAGAAGTTTTTGTTGGCATCATTAATACGGGCTTTCACATGGCAAATAAAGAATTATGTGCAACCTCAGCCCTATTAAGGTAGATATAGATAACATGCTGTCTTCACTTGAATTGGTTGATCTAATGACGAGTAGTTGGTTACTCTGCAATAAATTCAGATGTAAATTCCTATGCAACTACGGAATTTATTATCCTTTTTCTTTAAAGAAAAGTTGTTCATTATTTCGTCATTGATTAGCATCACCTTTTAGCGCGAGTGAGTGAGAGCTATTTGATTATTTATATATTTTTTTTATGTATATTTGATTCTTTATCTTGTCTCAGGGTATCATTGCCCTGAGGAAAGGATTCCTTTCTAAAGATCCCTTTCGTATCCTTTAGTTCTCTCAAAAGTACCGCAATAGTGGAGAATCTAAAGGCAACGGACCTGCATGATAAGTTATGGCTAGAGGTGGCAAAATATGATCCAACCTATCGATTCGACACATGTTTGATCCTTTATAAATAAATTTGAGTTTAACCTAAATAAATTTAAGTCGTAAACATGTTGATCCGTTTAACTTTTTTATTAATTGAGTCAGATATATATTTTAAATGTCTAACCCATTTAATCCGTTTAGGGCTGGCCTAAATCCAAAGAAGCCCCCGCCCAAGCTCCGAGTCTACCACGAATCGCAGTTGCAATCACTCGCAGCGGAGTTGCCGTCCGCGGTCTGGCCATCGTAATCCCATTGCCCATGCCCCATGGAAGCTATACACCTACGGTCCTACACCTCTGGCAATCTGTTTGATTACTAGTTTCGAGACTCTCTCTCTCTCTCGAGAGAGAGAGAGAGTTGTGTCTGCAGCAAAGGAAGCAGGAACACAAGCCTCCTCCCTCCCACCAATGGCGTTTAGCTCCATTTTCGACTACGGAGCTCTCCGAACGGAGTTCAAGAGCACTTCATCCACGTCATATGGAAGTACTCCCCTTTCCCTTCTCTCTCTATGAAATCCTAGCTTCTTTGAGTCCCTAATTTAGGGTTTCTTCTTCTAATGGCGTCCCAAGTACGTTCTCCAGAACCCTAGTTGCGAGCTAGATGAGGTCCTTTCCCTTCCTTCTTCGGCCTACCCTCTACTCCGCTCCAAGTTTTGGGCCATGACGTCGGCCATCTCCTCCACCGTGGACTCCACGGATCGGGTCACCACCAAGCTCCTCATCAACCTCCAGGTGCAACCGATACTTCTCATCCCCCAAAATCTCTCTTTAATCTTTCTTTCTTGCTGTTCTTTCCTATATTTTCCTTTCCCTGATGGTGAATAATGGTGTTTTATCGATGTTTCACTCCTCACCGGATGAATGATTTGAGTTCCCTCTGATATCTCGAAACATGTTAAACAGGTCAGGTCGGGTTGGACAAACAGGTTACCTATTTATTAAACAGGTTAAACGGGTTGGGTCGGATTACCTATTTATTAAACAGGTTAAACAGGTCGGTCTATAATTTTCTGACCTAATCTGCATCTGACCCAACCCGTTTATCTCCAACCCGACCCAATTGCCACCCCTAGCTATGAGGTGAAGCTCTAAAGTGGGGCCGTCAATGACCAACAAGAAACATTATCTTTTTTTATACATAAAACAACAAAACTTATTTTTAAAATTAATGAATAACTTGTTTATCAGGTACGACTAGAAATGGATACTTTTAAAATTTTTTGTGCCTATATACCCTCCAAAATATACAAAATTATATCAATATTATCATAAAATTGCTATTTGCATTATACTCTCATAAAATACTTATTTTGTATGTATACTCTAGATATTCATGCAATTATGCATATTTAGGAGGATATACACTTTAAAAAAATTCAATAAAAAATAATCAAAATTTGGTAAAGATAATTCAGTTATTTTTAATAAAAAATGATAAAAAAATAATTTTACTATGTCATATGTTCTCATGTTAATATCAACTTTTATAGAATAAATCATGCTGTTTTTATGAAATTCTTACCTCGAAAACAAACACCAACTCAACATTTATTAATCACTAAAAAATATTTTACTAATATAAGAATCTATAATTAATTTAAATTTGATATGCTTTAATTTGTTAAAAATAATGAAGAATATATAGATGTCATAGATTCAATGATGATAATTATATCAAAATTAAATAGAGAATAGCATTACCAAAATGATCATCTAATATTACAACTTAACCGAGTCATGATCTTAAAAAAGAAATCGACAATATCGCTTAATCTTTTTTTGACTTATCGATCCAACTAAATCATAAAATACTTAGCAAATTTCAGCTGAGTTTTGATTTTTTTAATAATTTTTAAACATATACCTTTTTAAATATAAGAAATTACATGAATACCCTCGCAAAGTTGCTATTTATATGTATACCTTTATAATTTTTTTTTTACATATCTACCCATAAGGGTATTTTAGTTATTTTAGTTTTAAGCCATTTATTTTCTTAACAATATTAGATGGTATGAATATATATATATATATATAAAGATATATATAAAAAAATAATTTGATGAGGGTATTCATGTAATTTTTTATATTTAGAAGGCTGTATATGTAAAAAAACTCTATTTTTAATTGTGCCTTCTATGACAGATTCTTTTCATTAATGAAGTTCAATTAGAGCAAACTATAATGGTATTTTTGCGTAAGTTATGCTTAATTATGGCGTTCTTATGAATTTTGTCCATTATCTTAGGTTTTAGTTGCCACGAAAAGAAAAATAAAATAGAATCCTCTTTCTTGACAATGAAATGGATATTGTATGATCAAAAGGGCAAAAAGAAGGATAAGCTGTCAAATAATTTATCTTATACATTTAATGTTTTACAGCAACTAGCTTTACTTTAAAAGTAGTGGTTTATGAATGATTTTTCTTTAAAATCTACTTATACGGATTATATAAGATCTTGTAACTGTATGTATGCACGTATATGTATGTATTCTAATTTACTAAATCAACCAACTAGGACAACCAAGAATCAATGCTTTGAGCGGCGCATATAACGTCACAACAACCAGCACGTAGTCATTTGAATTAAACCATTTGCAAATAGCAACAACAATTGCAACAGGGCATCGCACCAAATTGATGTTAGAATGATTTTAGAAATTTATTGAAATGCATCTGTTGCCTGGTTGGCTGTCCCAATTACCATCTGATTGTCCTAGTCCCCCAAAACCTAATTTTTTGAAAAAAAATATAAATAATTTGCTCTTTCAATACTAACTCAAAGTTTATATAAACAACATACTTGGCTGAAATTCAAAAATATGTGTCAACTAGGATATGAACGTCTGCCATAATGAATTATGCTTCACCTTTTGTGAGCAAATATTAATTTTAAGACATATTTCAGTGGATTTATAAATGTTGGGATTTACCAAAGGTGTACATAAATCACATTTATCCTCTTTTTTCTATTTTATTTTATTTTTTGCACGGAGGGGGGGGGGGGGGGGGGGATCTTGGGATGAATGGATCTTGAAGCCTAAGCTTGTTTTTAGCGGAGGTAGATCTAGTTAAGAGGAGATCAAGAGGGTAAATTCTTCGTAAATGGGAGCTCTCCTATCTTCTCTTTTATAACCCTAGATCTATGTTTAAGAGATTTTCAAAATTCTAAGTGCAAGAGTTTTTTCAAAGTTTTCTAAAATACCACTCCATAGCTTTGACCAAGGGAATATCTATAAATGGAAAATTTTTGGATAAAGAATTCGATGTTTTAAAGAGTTCTAAGGACGATATGATCTAGGTTGAAATGTGACACATAGTTGGGCTTTGTGATGGATCATAACTCCTAGCACCTAGAATCAATGAAGAGAAAACATTAATAAGATTCTAATGAATCGTAAAAGTGGGTCACTTTTGTAGGTAAACTTAGCGATTGGTTAAGTTTTAATATTCAATTAGCAAAATGTGGCCGTAAATTTGAATGGGCTAGGAAATTCAAATTTTGCTAAAATTATAGGAGACCATAGAGGGATGTCAACATAGGTGCTGACCAATTCTGAATACAGTTTGACTGCATATCATTAGTAGTTAAAGCTGATCAAAGAAAGTTCAAAACAAGGCTCAAAATGACAAAGATGATAGAAAAACGATGTAGTAAATGGGAAAAATGTTTACTGCACTTGGTTAGACCCCTGAGTAGGTTTTGGTATAGAAGTGAGGAGTAGAAAGTGAAGAATGGGTGAAACTACGATTTTGACCACGGGCTATTTAAATTTAATCCAATCAGAGCAGGTAAATTTTCATTACGTTACTAATGTCGGGGCTTCAATTGCCGCAGCCGACTTTTTTTATCCTACCCCGCGAGACATTATACCGATACTCGTCGGCGCTTTTCAGAAAACCACAGATAGAAAACCCTAGCCGCCATCCCCATAAAAGAGGGACCTTGGCGAATCCATTAGAGAGAGAGAGAGAGAGAGCCATGGTTTCGGGATCGGGGATCTGCGCGAGGAGAGTGGTGGTGGACGCGCGTCACCACATGCTCGGTCGGCTGGCGTCGATCCTGGCGAAGGAGCTCCTCAACGGGCAGCGCGTGGTGGTGGTGCGGTGCGAGGAGATCTGCCTCTCGGGCGGCCTCGTCCGCCAGAAGATGAAGTACCTCCGCTTCCTCCGCAAGCGCATGAACACCAAACCCTCCCACGGCCCCATCCACTTCCGCGCCCCTGCTAAGATCCTCTGGCGCACCATCCGTGGGTCCGTAATCCGCTTCTTTTTCTCTAAATTAGGCTTTTCCGGTAATCTCGTCCTATTTGATCGTTATTTTGGCAGGATGATTCCGCACAAGACGAAGCGCGGCGCGGCCGCGCTGGCCAGGCTGAAGGCCTACGAGGGGGTGCCTCCGCCGTACGATAGGATGAAGAGGATGGTCATTCCAGACGCTCTCAAGTACGAGCTAGCTACTGCTGTTATCCTTGTCTGGAAAAGTTTCGATTTTTGTCGGCTTTATTGATGTTTTGGTGGTTTTCCTGGGGGGAATTAGGGTTTTGAGGCTTCAGGCTGGGCACAAGTACTGCTTGCTGGGGCGGCTTTCCTCGGAGGTTGGATGGAATTACTATGATACTATTAAGGTCAGACCAAATCTGCTCCATTACTTCCTTTATATGTTTAGTTACTATCTGGTGACCTTTTTACGTGCCGTCAGATGTTTCTATGTTAACCTTGTCGCCTGCTTATCTTTTGATGTGTATAACGATCTTTTTTCATCCATTTATGATTTTCGATGTAATGTAGTTTTTTCTTGTTTTCTTTCGCTTGATTAATATGTCTTCACACTTTTTAGTCACTTGTAATGCTGCCAACTTCAGCAGTAGCCTGCCTAGCTCTTTGTTTATTGAAAAAAATGGTAAAATGGTGCAATTATGAATTCAGAGAACAATGATCTGTTGGTTTACTGTACGTCTTCTTTTGTTGTCTGGACAATTAGGATGTGCACTGGACCTATATTTTTAATGAAATGCTGATAATTTGTTAATTGGAGGGCAGAAAATGGGAAATGGAAAGCACACGCAAATATTGCTTTATAGATTTGGAGGTTGTTTCCTTTTTTTTTTATAATCTTGACATCTTCTTGGACAGAATGCAGTTTCTTTTTAGATATGTAAGATTACTGAACTAATACCCTGTTGGATATTAGTATTGGAGGGTGTTGGGGTCTTATAGGGGATTACTGAAAGCTTCATGACTGCTAAGAGAGAGTGCTGTGGGTTCTGTTTGTTTCAAGTGTACAATTTTTTTCTTTTTTGTTTTTGAGGTGACGGGTTGTAGTAATAACTTTCTTTTTAGTCAGAAAGGTGACAGAAGCTTTTAGGGGAAAAACAAATCAACTATAATCTAACCTGTACTATTTCCAATCCATCACTTCCGAGCAAATTGCAAGTTAGCTTAGCTGTAACAATAACCTGGTGGGATATGGATTTCCCAATCGCCATTTAAAAGGTATACAAATTTTTTTTGCTATGGATAGTACTTTTACAAATCATTACCAGATGAATTTTCCAGCAGTTTATATTTGTATATTCCCAAGATAGAGATCTAGAAGGTTCTGTTAGAGTTTTGATGCCATTGGGTGCTGAATCCAGGCATCTAGTTATGCCCGCGTCCCAAAAAAAAGAAACACACACACACAAAAAATGAACGTTTTTAGTTGGAGGCAAAATACTTCTGTCAACAAATTATGTACAAGGGTGTTCCCAACTGTACTATTCAGATGTTATGTCATGAATATTGCAAGTTCTAAAGGGCCCATCTCGTCATTGACATTAATAATTTAGTATATTTAAAGATGTTTAGCTTCATATTGATGTTTCTTTTATCAATTTGTGGGCCCAAATTCTTTGCCTATGCCTGACTCTTGTTCAGCACATATAGCAATTTTCTATGACATATCTATTGCATACATTTTTATATCATCTGGGTCTATCTAGGTGTCATACTGTATGGAGTGTAACATTGCTACATGAAGTTCTGGTCTGTCTAGTGCTCTACTTTGGAGTTATACACCATAAACTAGTCAAGTAGCCTAACACCATATTTTAATTGGATAGAAAACTCAGGTAATTGTGAGATGCACATGTCAAAGTATTTTTTTGGATAAAATATCAGTTTAAGGGCCTGTTTTGGTAATTTAGCAGGATTTAGGCTGAATTTCCTGCTGGATTCGTGGATTGGGATATCAACCCAAAATCCCCCCTGTTCGAATCCTGTGGAAAGTGGGAAAAAATCTCAATGGGTCTTTTTTTCCTTCCTACATACCCACAGGCCACAACTGGGATTTAGGCTGGGGCTTTAGCAGGACCTTACAAGACGCAGGCTGGGCGGGCCAACAGGCTTGATTCCTGCATAATATTCCTGTAGGAACAAGAACACACCCTAACTATTTATTTTTTGCATATTAATTGTACACCTATTATATATATGATTGAAATATATCTTGCTGAATCAAAATATATCTTTCCTCTTCAAAATGGTGACAAGTTTGAATGAACTGATAGAAAGAAGTATGTTTTGTCTCCAATACCCATGTTAATGCAGTCATTGGTTGTTTGAGTCAAACACCATCAAGTTATTTTGGTCCCCATAAACTTTGGTCTCATTTCGACCAGTCTGGACTTGGCTTGTGAGCACACTATACTATATTGAGATAATGCTCTGGCAAGCGCATTGGCCTCAGCTTCATCCTGCTTGTTGGACAATCTGAAGTAAGCTTCGTGGAAAGGGGGAGGTTCCTTAAGACAATATGTTGTTTCCTTTTGCTGCTGTGGAAGTTATTGGTTCAGGAATGCTTTTCTGCTATTATGTCAAGATCTCTCACAATTTTAACTCCTTGTGCAGGAGCTGGAGGCAAAGAGGAAACAGAGGTCTCAGGTGGCATATGAAAGGAGGAAGCAACTAGCAAAACTGAGGTTGAAGGCTGAAAAAACTGCAGAAGAGAAGCTTGGCTCCCAGCTTGATATCCTTGCCCCACTGAAGTACTGAGACTGTTTTCTCCTAGGTTTATTTTTTGTGGAACAACAATATTAATCCTTTTTGCTATTTATTAGTTGGGTCATTCTCTCCGAGTTGGAAGCTGCAATGGTGACTATTTTGACTACTTTGTTTTACATGAGCACAAAGTTATGTTTGGACTTTAGACTGCAACTGCTGGCGCTTTAGTGGCTTGATTTTCCTTGTAGAATTTTTTCTTGTGCCTATGCTTTGTCTCAGCATTGTTTGGAACACATTTTAGATTGGCATTTCGTAGTATTGTTATAGGATATTGCTGCTAATGCAACTGAGCATTCTTCTGCTCATGGGCTGATATCTACGACCACCATTATCTTCAGGATGGCCTTTATTGTTGATAGTATTGAAATATATGAGCCATTCTTTTCTTTTCATCACAGGAGTTCTGGAGTAGAATTCCCATGCGGAAAGGAGCGGAGACTCTACATCTCTTTGAAATTGCAACATGGAAAGCAGTGGATGCCGGTTTCTGTTTTGTCCCCCTTATTTTCTCTTTTACTTAACAAATCTCTCCTTTATCTTCTATACAATGGAAATATGTGCATGAGCATCTTTTATGCTAAAACAATTGGAAGTGTTTTATTTTAGGACGTGTTTAGATGTAATTGGAAAACTGATTTTTCTTGAAAAATCTAATTTTTTGCGTTTGTTTCATTAGAAAGCTAACATTTCGAAAAATTTATGACTACTTTTTCAGAAAAGGTATTCCATTTTAATTGCTCCTGCAAGTTGTTGGTGCTGTCTAACATTGGGAGCTGATCCTCTTTGGTTCAGGATTGCATTGGAGAGAGAGAGAGAGAGAGAGAGAGAGCCAGTTGGATTAAAGCTGTTTATGGTGCAAAGGCCATGATGACCATATGAGTCCCATAAGATACATGAACGTATTAACTGACAAATTCATGATGATCGTGTAAGGATGGAGCATTTATTGGATCCATGGATTCTGATCCTCAACTCTTCTCCATCCAAAGCCCTTCCCCCGTTTTGCCTTCTCTCTTTCTCCAAACTCTCTTAAACCTCCGAGTCGCTATGGGACACTGAAAAACGAAAGAAATCAAGAGAAGCAGGATAATTAATGGCACTAGAGTGAAAGGGAAAATTACCTATCCACCTTTTCATTTTTTCCCCCAATTTCCCTTACCTTGTAATTGTTTAAAAAAAATTCAATTAAATTTTTTAAATTTATTAAGCCATCCAGTATGAGCCTGAGCCTCACTTACTACTTGATGCTATTAAGGCACTGTCTAAGATGACAAAATCATTCTTGCTGTTTTTTAAAATTTCTAATTAGAATGAGCTTCAGTTTTGTAATCCAGATTCTAGAGTTTTTTGCGATCAATTCATCTACCCTTTTCCCCATCTCTTTCTTCATTGGCTTCTTCTTCTAGTTCTTTATGGGTTCATCAATTCTTTTCTCTCTTTCTCTTCTCCAAAAATTATTTTTTCTTCCGACATATTTCTAATCAGTCTTCCAAGTTGATCTGCCATTTCTCCACAAATTATCAAAAGGGTAGTTGATTTTTTTTTTCTTCTCAATTTTAATCACCTATTTTCTTGGAGAAAAACTCTAATATTTTCAGTTTTTAAATTTGAATAAAATGGAGAGAGAGAATAAATAAAAGAATAAAAGGAAACAAATAAGATATCCTACAAATACACGTTCTTTGCTTGTTCCTAGGAAAAGGCCCTCATTGCCGCAACGAATTCAAGCGTCTTGAGCAAGTCAACTTTTATTCACCAAAAAAAAAACCCAAAGAAACCCCGTCAACCCTCCCACGTTCGACAACCATCCACCCAAACTCCCTTACTAGATTAGCCACAAAGTACTCGAGTTGGGGCATGGCCAGCCCAAGTCATCCTCCTCCGAACGCCAAACGGCATCATCTTCACTTCCCTGCACCCGATTATATTCACCCACTCAGCCGACCACCAGCAAAGAACTTTTTGCGTCATAACTCCATTAGCTCCTGTCGTACCTTCTCATACGATTAGCTTAGCCCCGTCACTGTCAAGTACCCATTCAAATTCATGTCCTCCGTCACTGTTTGTGGCAGCACAAAGTGGCCGGTGTGTGTGGCCGTAACCCTTCCATGATCACAGCCTTCAAATATGGTATCCTCTGCAAGTCCTCCTGCATCACTCCGCACCACCCTCTTGATCTCTTCCACCAGCTTCCCTTGTATGTCCCTTCACGAGGCTCGCCGTGATCCACTGCAACGCAACGGTAGTCTTGTCGGTGCCTGCCTTACTGAACTCCGAGGAGAGGCTCGCCATGTCACTTATCGACGTTGATCGAGATCGTGTTCGAGGATCTGGATTAGGATGGAGGTGCTCGCGATGTACTCGCTGATGGAGGAGAGAGTGCGGAGAAGGCAGGGCGGCCGAAGAGGCTGAGGAGATTGGTGTAGGTGACGAGGGAGCACCTAGCGATGGAGGCGCGAATTAGTGCAACCGCGGTGTTGGAGGGAACAGTGGCGGCGGGGGCACGACCGGCGAAGGTGTGGACGGTGGTGGCCTGGAACAACGAGGGAGACCGTGGAGGGGTTGGTAGGGCTGGTAGAAGAGAACGGGAGTAGTGCGCGGGTGGCGAGGTGGAGATTGGAGGCTGTTCTCCTTGTGCCTAGCAAAGGAGAACCAAATTAAGGCAGGTGATGGCTGCGGGGGCGGCAGCGGTCGGGCGGATCGCAGAGTTGGTGGAGGAGCAAGGGGATGCAAAGCAAGCACCGGCGACAGTGGAGCTGCTGTTGTGATTAGATTGATCTGCCGCTGAGCCAGTAGATCCTGTTCAACTAATAATTTTTTTAGGAGGATTAGAGTTTTTTTTTCTTGTTTTTTCCTCCATACAACATGAGTATATTTTAATCTTTAAAATTGTCACCCGGACATTATATAATATTGATGGGGGAAAAGAAAAGTTAGGGGTGGCAATCGGGTCGGGTCAGACATAAATGGGTCGGGTCAGATGCAGATCAGGTCAAAAAATTGTAAACCTGAACCCGACCTGTTTAATAAACAGGTCAGAAAATTGCAACCTGAACCTGACCTGTTTATTAAATGGGTAACCCGACCCGACCCGTTTAACCCATTTAATAAAAAAAAAAAATTGGGACAGAAATGATCACAGATTCACAGGCTCACAGCCAGCCCTAATAACGCCCTAAATTAGGGATTAGATCACAGATTCACAGGCTCACAGCCAGAGTAGGCCCCTAATCTCTTCCTCCCAAATTTCAAATCCCTCCACGGTGGAGAACCACCGATTCAAAATTTCACTCGCAGCCGGCCCTACTCTGTCTTCCTCCATGATCCCATCCTTCCGCAAACGGCAAACGAAGAACTCGTACCTTCTCATCGCCGAAGAAGGAGAACGGAGAGAGGGGAGGGCCCGAAACCCTAACCCTAGCCCCTGCCGCTGCTCGATTTCAGGTCGGCGGCGTCCGGGGGCGTCGCGGGGTTCGTCGACGTCCGGGGGCGTCGCGGGGTTCGTCAGCGTTCGGGGGCGTCGCGGGGTTCGTCGGCGTTCGAGGGCGTCGCACGGGTCGTCGGGGCCGAGAATGGTGAGGGGACGAGTCTTGGAGGGGGGCTTTCAGTGGGTCCTTGGACGGCAGGAGGGGAACTCTAAGCTCTTCTTCGTTGACACTCGTGGATTTTTGAGAATGGGAAGGACCGAAGGAGGGAGGGAGGGAGGGAGGGGGAGAAGGTTTGTGGGAGTGAGGGTGAGCCGTGAGGGGATTGGGGATTTTTCTATGGGCTGCCCGACCGTCCCACCCTCCCAGCCGTCCCAGGCTCCCACCTCCCAGCGAGCAAATAAACAAACAAAAAAAAAACTTGGGCATGGAATTATAAACGGGTTAAACGGTTAGGCAGGTTAGATATCTAAAACCCGTATCCGACCCAATTAATAAACTGGTTAAACGGGTCAACCTGTTTACGACCCGAACCCATTTAGGCCAAACCCAAACCTGTTTATAGCGGGTCGAACACGGGTCGGGTTGGCGGGTCGGGTCATATTTTGCCACCCCTAGGAAAAGTGGACCACCTCACAAATACAATTAAAGCATCCGAATCCGACGGCAGACGTAAGCTCGATAAGTGTGGCCTCGACAAGCACAGCCTCGGCAGGCATGACCTTAGCAGGCATGGTCTCGGCTGAGCAAAGCCCGATTGACCTTGAGATCAAGGAAGATCTAGTCAGAAGCTGAGGCCGACCCCGATGCCACCAACAGTCAAGCCGATCCTCCTAAAGAAGGGATTGCCAAATCCTCCATATCCGGAATCAAATCTCACAGTCTTTGCCACAACGGCTGTCAATATTTGAATCCTCGCAATTTCAACCGATCGCCAGCTAGCTTGAAATCTGGTGTCATCTAAGGTAACTTATTTAAACTAAGATTTGCGCAATCACATTCGATTCCGTGTAACCGCTACACCCCCTCCTATAAAGGGGGGACTCCGGAGAGAGGGGCATCTTCTCTCCTCGCTAGGAAACACCTTTTCATTAAAAATATCTCCAGATCCCTCTCTAAACTTAAGCATTGGAGGATCTTCAACAGATCCTCCGACCCAAGGCTTTTTGCAGGTCCGCTGGAGACAGTCGTCCGCCACCGCACCGCAGCAGAAGCTCCTCCTCCTTGGTTCGCGGTTGCCCCGGTTCCAGCAATAAATACAATGCAGGGAGATCAATTAAATGAAGATTGGATGAAAAGATCATATTGGATCAGAATTTAAGAGATCCAATTTAAAACTCGGAAAACCTAGTGCTCAAAACAATTTTTTTTAATAAATAAAAATAAACATAATTAATAAATTAAAAACAAGTTTGCAGAGATAAAAAAAAAAATGGTCGTGGCTTTTTTTTATCAAGCATGGGTATAAAAAATAAGATCATAAAACAAAATTGATGAAAAAAGATAATTTTTTTAGAAATTTTCTTTTGAATGATGTGCAGATAACTCTGAATACGAGTGACTCGAAAGGAGGTGCATTCTCTAGAGAATCTTTATATATTCTGGAGCCGTAGTTGTCTGCCAACATGGTTATACCGGCCTTGTATGGATGATGCCTTTTTTATGTAGCTCTGGGCTTTGCTTCGAGTCGCACCGAATAGACGTCGATCCTCGACTATGATGAGTTTGAAGTTACGATCTCTCGTCACAATTCACAAAGTCCACTCCTCTGCTGAGTGCTGCCTCCGTTATCAGAAATACGTATTTCCGTCAAAGTTTATCTCAAGAAAGCTAGTGGGTGGCTCGCCCGACGAATGGAGCTATAAAATGAGGAGGAAGGAGAAAGAGAGCGGCTAAGAAGAGGAAGAGGAGATGGGGGTGGATTACTACAAGACCCTCGGCGTCGACCGCAGCGCCAAGGATGACGACCTCAAGAAGGCCTACCGCAAGCTCGCCATGAAGTGGCACCCCGACAAGAACCCCAACAACAAGAAGGACGCCGAGGCCAAGTTCAAGCAAATCTCCGAAGCCTACGATGTCCATCTCTCTCTCTTCGATTCTTTGTTCTTCTCTCGTTGATCAAGAACCCGACATTAAACCCTAGAGCTTGATCCGTTTTTGGTTTTCTTTTCCCCTCTTGAATTAGGTTTTGAGCGATCCGCAAAAGAGGGCGATCTACGATCACTACGGAGAGCAAGGGCTCAAGGGGCAGGTACCCCCGCCGAGCGGCGGGGCCTCGGGGTTCCCCGGCGGCGCCGCTCATTTCCGGTTTAACCCCCGGAGCGCCGACGAGGTCTTTTCCGAGTTCTTCGGCTTCTCCAGCCCGTTCGGTGCTGCCGCCGGCCGGGGGATGGGGGATGGTGCCGCCGGTGGGTCCCGCGGCGGCGGCGCTCCGTTCCCCGGAGGCATCTTTGGGGAGGATATATTCGCGGCGTTTGGGGGAGGGAGAGGGGGCGCGGAGGCGTCCGCCAGGAAGGCGCCGCAGATCGAGCGGACATTGGTTTGTAGCCTCGAGGATCTGTACAAGGGGAAGACGAAGAAGATGAGGATCTCGAGGGATGTGATGGACTCCAGTGGGTGAGTTGAGTTGCTCAATTTCTTCGTCAAATTCTTTTTGCTGTTCATATTGTTTTGATTCTTTTATATAATTGTATAGCATATGCATTGGATCCTTGTAATGAGATTTAGCTCAACCCGGGAATTAGGTTGATGGAGCTACCGTATTGTATTACATGGTATCCTCCTTTAATCCTATTTTTGGCCCAATAAATGTGGTTCAGACTCCAGTATCTCTAGGGGGAGCAGAGTCACATTGATCTGGTATAATGGATGACTGCTTGAAGATTTTTCTTGCATCTTAATGCACTGTTTGGTAAACTTCCCTTGTATAACTATGTGTGCCAAATACACCACAACAAACAGTAGCATTTTCAATTATTGTCCTAAATATACAATTTAAGATGAGACTAACCGCAACATTCATCGCAAAGTGGCACCAAATCCACTCATCTAAGCTGGGAGCTATTACATGACCAGTCTATTGACACAATGCATCTCCGCCTATGTGCATGAGAGGTTACATGCTATATTAACTATGTGGTCTACACTCTATGTTTCTACAGTATTCTTGACACAGTCTAAATTGACAACATTCGACTGTACAACTGAGGGCAATATTGGGAGTGCTAATAATCCTACATGAGCAGGACGCTCAACATTTTAGCTGCGAAGTGGATGGATAACATCTGGTAAAAAGTGGACTGGTTACAGGCTTCATTCAGTTGGTATAGTTTTGACATGGTGCATGGAGATGCATATTATTTTGTGGCAATGTGTCATTTATTATCTTGATGTTTTGGAATATTTTGTGTAGAGTCTTGATGATCAGAGTATCTTGTGCCAAGTCTTTAAATTTTTTCATCTCATACTTGCAGCTTAAAGCCGAATAGTATATGGTTATGGATTTAAAAATCTTGAGGTTTTTTATTTTATTAGCATACCATATGTGATCTTTGATGTTAACATATGAGATAGAATTGTTGATATATTGCATCCTATGATTATGTTTAGAATTGCCAACATGCTTATCCAAGATAAATAGATAATTTGAGATTTATGATTTGTCATGTCAAATGTATGGTTTAGTGTTTCACCCATACGATTTTTCATCTGAAAGTGATCAAACATGTCATATGTATCTTTCAAACTTCATTCGAGTACATAGTTTTTTATGCTGAAGTGTGCCAATATTCGTACAATTTAGTACATGAAACTGAATGCTTTAGGCATGGTGATGATACCCTGGCTTGACTATATGTCAATTCAACTTACTCGCCTATTACAGCTGGCATCACAAACTCATTATTTTTAGGTGAACTCTTACACTACAAACTTAATTCATTCATCCACTTCTATAATGCATATTAAGTCATCCTGCTCCAACTCTGAGACTAAGAATCTAACATTTAGCTTTCCTCCTTATCCAGCTATGGCTTCTGTTTGTTTTTGTCTTACTGCTGATTTCAGTGTTTTTATGCTCCCACTTCTTCTCTAAAAATAAGTGCCCGTAATTGCTACTTCGCTTTGCTAACTCGAGTGTTTCAAGGAATTCATGTTTGCAAATGAATGATATCATGCCACTTTATCTGATTTTATTGTAAATAATATTATTCATTTCAACTGGTCCATTGTTTTTAAATGTTTAATTACTGGTATATCTTAAGTTATGAAATATGTTTTGTTAATAGCTAAAAAAACTCATTAAACTATTGCATTGCTTGGGTCTTATTTTGCTAATTATATAAATATGACTTGAGCTTCAGTGAGTGTGAACTCATTTTTGAAAGAAAATTATTTAGGAAAAAGAATTGTATGTAAAATTTCAGGATATACGTTTTGTAGTTCATATTAACTCATTCTTAACTCTGAAAATAAGATTCTGTATTTTATTAGTCATGAGCTCTTACATGCCCATCTTTGGCCCCTTCAGTTTTGTGACTCGGTGAGCATGGAATAGGTTTTGTTTGTGCAACACATAACAGTGATAATTATACATGTCTATTTCATTTCAAACTCAACTAAGGGCCATATTTAGTCATTTGATTCCTTATGCATGAATTATACTTTTACTCCTTGTATTGAGTTCATGTGTTGGCACAAAAAAGATGATTCATTTTTTCCCTATAATCCTCACAAGTGATCAAAAGAATTAAGTGCCAATATGTTTCTTACGAGATATTAGTAATGAAGAGACAAATCACATATTAATATAAGGGAACATCAATTGCTGATGCTGGCTAAATATCGCATAGATAAGCCATAAGAGGTTTGACTTACATTGATCAATCTGAGCACTGATTCATATATGGACCTTAAGCCTCATGATAATGGTTCTACTGTTTGCTGATTTTCATTTGACTTCCTTTGATATGTTCAAGTCAGCTTGTGGTTTAGAGATAAATAAACAGGACATTTAGTTCTTCTAGATCTGGTGACATAATCATGTGATCACACCTTCGTAGCATTAATAGAATGATTTATGAAAGTCCCCGAGGGGCGGGCAGGCGGGGGGGAGGGGGGGTGGTTTCCTGATTTCGTTTGACTTTGATATCTTCAAATTAGCTTGTCGTTTAGAGATGAATATATCAGGACATTGAGTTCTTTAGATCTGGTTGTCATAATCATGTGATCAGACCTTCGTAGCATTAATAGAAGGATTTAGGAACCCATGGGGGGAGGATAATATGCATTTAAGTCAAATACACCAAAGCTGTTGGATATTGGACTATAAATATAACTGCAATGTAACATTATGATGCAGAATATCACTTTATTGATGCAGGCAATTTTGCTTGGCACTAAATGGAGCCCCTTTGTGGCATGTTGATGGGTCATTGGCATGGAATGCACCACATGTTTGGAATCAGTTTCGGGTCCTGTTTCATTAAAACAGTAACATTGAAGCATTTTGGCCTTGAACTTGGGCAAAATGTTTAAAATCAAATGCTGGGTGATTAAAAGTTATTGTTGTGCTTAGTTCATTGCATTAACAATGCACTTTCGGTCTATATTGGCAAATATGCTCACACAAGTTCAAGTTCCATATACTTGACTGAGTTTTTCCACCCAGTGCGATTGACAAAACAGTCATACCATTTTTGTAGCATCTTTTCTTACCTCTTGAATGTGCGCATGATACAGTTTTCCATATTAACTCCTATCACTATTCAATTTTGGCATATTAATAAGGAAACTGTCCAGAATAGTTAATAGCACCTTTGGATCTACTCTTACAAAATTTACAATGCTTTGCTCATCCTTTTAAGTGATTTTAACTTAATTCTTCGAGCTCTTCTCTGGTTAACAAGGCTTCCACATCTTTGGGGAGAAGCATGTAACCCAGGTTACCCATTAGAAAGTTGAGGATGAAATGCTCCAGTGTGCTTCCCATGATAACATCTTGATAAGTTTACATTTCTCTTAAATATTCAAAGATCATGATTATCTCTATGAGAAAAGGCTTTCTTCAAACAACTCCTGAATTCCACTCACCCATGCTCTAAATTCATCCAGTTGAAGATTGAATCTGGACTAGCTACTAGAGCATAAGAACTGTTGACTGTTGAATCCAGGTCCATCAGCTTCTATACTTGGTAACATTACATGTATGCAGTGTGATTTTACACCAACCAAACTATCAATGTAGCTCTCCAGTTTGCGCAGTTGTCATTATACAAGAGGTATGTGTGGTTACCACATGGGTCTGCAGTATTAACTCAGTATACTGCTTAAATTATTTATTTTCCTTTAACCACAGAATCTCATATGCGGAAACAAATAATTAGACTGAGAAGGTAAATCGTGCGCCCACCTTTTTCCAGATTACCTGTATTGTCAATTGGAGTTTGTTGCAAGTTAATGTCTCTTTTGGAAATACTGGCATACAGCATAAATTGGCTGATTTCTAGCTAAAATGAATCTTAGAGGTTTGATTTTGTTGTTGATGAATCTGCATCTGGTGGAGTTCAATCACCCTTGCTTTTTATTGCTCCCTTATCCTATATATTCTATTTATCCAGAAAAAGAGATTATATTATATTTATTACCAATTCTTAAAAAATGCATAACTTTTTTTTCGAATGTGAGTGCCTTTTTGTTGTTGTTGTTGTTGTTTCTTTTGTTGGAAGGGGTGGGTGGGTTGGGCTCCTGCATCCTGCAAATATGTTTATACTTTAGTTTGGGGTGGGAGGCCCTGTTGTGTATACTTAATGATTATCGCAGAGAGAGTTCCATAGGACTACATAAGAGGAAAGCCAATCATCTGGTTGATATCTTGTACACTTCTTTTGTAGGAGGCCGACTACTGTAGAGGAGATGGTGACTATTGATATCAAGCCTGGCTGGAAGAAGGGTACAAAGATTACATTCCCAGAGAAAGGCAATGAGCAGCGCAATTTAATACCTGCAGATCTGGTTTTCATCATTGATGAAAGGCCTCATGGTGTCTTTAAGAGGGAAGGGAATGATTTGATCGTCACCCAGAAGATCTCACTTGTTGAAGCTCTCACAGGTTACATTGTACAGCTGACAACCCTCGATGGTCGAAGTCTAACTATTCCCATCAATACCATAATCAGCCCCACTTATGAGGAAATTGTTCAAGGTGAAGGGATGCCAATTACAAAAGAGCCATCTAAGAAAGGGAACTTAAGGATTAAATTTCAAATCAAGTTCCCCTATAAACTTACACCAGAGCAGAAGACGGGCATCAAGCAGTTGTTAGCTCCTTCTTGACTGGTTTATGCTTATTCTTTCTTGTAATTTTGTTGAATACTTCAGCTCCCATCTTGTGACCTTGTGAAGAAACTGTAACGGTGCTAGCTTTTTTTTTTTGCTTCTTTTAATTATTTATTTATAACAAATTCTAGCAGAACTGACCTTAATAGTTTTGCTTAGTAGTTGATTTAGGGCTTAATTTCTTTTTCTTTTTAGTTGGATTTGCCGCTTGCAGCTGCTATGGATATGTTCTTTTGTAATTATCAGGTTTTATTCCAATGCCTTCTCTTAGACCATACAACGATTCTATGTTAATTATTTTGGTTCAGCATGGCTGTCTCTTTTTGGTAAGATAGAGAGAAAATCTGTGCGGAAAATTTCACCCCCAGTTATTGGGGAACCAATATGCCGTGGCAGGTTGGTTTATTACGGGAAATACAGCAGACTTTGGGAATGCAATTGGGCTGAAGTTATGCGAAGACTGATGCAGAGACTAAGCATCTTTTGAAATCTAATTTCGTGGCAAGAGCTTTGTTGTTGAGGTGAAGCATCCTAGCTTGCCATGTCCTGAAATTTGTCACATGTGAAGAAGCAATGCATTGCGGGGCATGCTCCTGGTGTTTCTTCCCTTAAAAAACATTTTAGAATGACTCTCTATATTTTCATGGCATGACTTCTACACTGCAGCATTAGATTTCCAGTGGCAAATAATTATAGCCATCATTCTCATGCCGTTTTCCCCAAGTTTCAGTAGGTTTTCGTATTTATTTATTTATGTTTAAATATTGGCCGGACCTTCAGTTTTGAGCATTGTCTCATTGGCTGCGTACCTCTTCTCATAACGGAGAAGAATAGAGAATACGGTTAATTTCTCCCAGTCTGATAATTTAAGTAAGAAGAGTTCCATCTAGATTCTTGTTTTGCAAAGAACCAACAATATAGCCTTCATTTTCTGTATGAAATTCCACCATTCTCCTTTATCCTGTTTCTGGAGCTAAGACCTAGGCGAGTTCTAAAGGGACACATAGGAGAGCAGCCATATATATACCACAACCAAGCTAGACATAATTGGTTATTATACCGTCAGCATCACTTCCCTTATGATGAGAAATCTTCAGACGGGGCATCTACGGATGGGCCAGGCCAGTCTAATATAATTCAAACCTACGAAGTTCGCGTCGCCGAAGAATAACATCAACATATCGGAAAACATAATCTCTTTGATGGAATTGGTTGGGTTTTGTCTGATACGGACAACAAAACATTTTTATGCCGACTATCAGAGCGATGGTAAAGCGACCTAGACAACGGAACCCAAGATGTTGCCAAAGTCCATTAAAATATCCACGTGGCATGTCACGAAATCTCTTTCTTTCTATAGTGATGGTACATGGTTTCCAAGTGGGTGAATAAAAGGAAGAAAGAAAAGGTAGAAACCTATCCTCTATTTTCTCCCCCTTCTCACACTCCGCTTCGAAATCGTTTTTAGTAAGTTCCCCCTTTTAATCGATCGCCAGCGCTGCCCGACGAGCGTTCTCTCCCAATCTCCCGTCGTCCTTCTCTTCTTGTTCTTGGCTTCGGAGCGACCGATAACGGCGGATCTTCCTCTCTGATCTCCGCCGCCATGGAAGTGGGCTCGATCTCCTCGGCTCCTCGCACCGTCGAGGAAATCTTCAAGGATTATGGCGGCCGGAGGGCCGCCATCGTCCGAGCTCTCACCACAGGTCGGGTTTTTATCTCCTCGTCCCCCTTGGTTTCCTTTCTCGCAATCGTAATCTTCTTGCTACTAACCCTTCTGTCGCCTTCTCTCAGATGTCGATTCCTTCTACGCGCAATGCGATCCAGGTGACCTCGATTGCTTCGGTTCCAGATCGGACCTCTCTTGCTCCGAATTTCTCGATTTTAGAGTTTGTTCTTTCCTGCCGGAATTTGTGCTAATCTTTCCTCTTTGTTGCAATTTTTTGTTTTTTTGTTTTTCTCTTTTTTGGTTGGATGGGAACAGAGAAGGAGAATCTTTGCCTGTACGGGCACCCGAACGAGTCATGGGAGGTGAATCTCCCGGCGGAGGAGGTGCCACCGGAGCTGCCGGAGCCGGCGCTCGGGATCAATTTCGCGAGGGATGGGATGAACCGCAAGGACTGGCTTTCCCTGGTCGCCGTGCACAGCGACTCCTGGCTCCTCTCGGTTGCCTTCTACCTCGGGGCCCGCCTGAACCGCAATGAGAGGTATGCCGTCGCCTTTGTCGGCTTTCCACCTCTCCATTCCTTTAATTTATTAGATATTCTGTTGCCTTGTTATAATATGGTTTCTCATATTGTATGATTTATAGAAGAACAGATATGTGCTCTTATTTTTCTGATTATGTGATATGGAGGGATAGGATGGCTGGTATTCGCTTATAGAACCTTGGAGATTTTGTCAAAACCTAATTTTGAATCTATTTGATGTGACTACACATGCTTATGTGAAAATTACGGTAGAAAATTGGGGTGATAACTCTGGCATGCTGTAAGTTTCTTGAATATTAAATGGTCAGGATCTTTTACTTTTCTACGTATATTAGATTGACAATGGGCTTGCAAACTCTAATTGTTAAAGGAGGAAGAATCAGGTCGTCAACTTCAATGTTCTACTCTTGAATTGCGAAAGGATCTAAAAGTTGTTTGCAGGTTGGATTCTTTTGAATATTATAATACCTACTCTTCATTAGATTTATGTAGCCTTCTTTTATAAGCCAAAATTAACGATGCACATGGATATTAATGACAATACCTAGCTTGCCTTTCCTCTTTATACATCATTCTGAGGACAATATCGAACTATTCTGCAAGCTCCGGGAAACTATTTATCATGTTCTATTTTCTTGGGTGAGTGGCTATCATAGTCTACTTGTAATCAGGTCTGATTATTGATTGAAATGGGTTCTAGTTAGACTCCTCAGACCCTTACTGTTCACATGATACAGCGGTATGCTTGTAATAACTATTTCTATGATAGCATGCGATTAAAAATTAAACAAAACTAACATTGATCAAGGTGAGCGGCCTAGACATTAAAGTTTGAATTGTGTCCTCGATTTCATAAATAATCAAGGAAGGGGCTCTGGTTATTAGTGGTATGGACTTGTTCATGCCATCTATTGTTTCTCCTTAGAATATAATCTGCCTAGAACCTCAGGTTGGTATGAGTGTGAGCAACGATGGAAAGGGACTCAGTCAATGCTTACGGACCCAGGCCCCTTGAGGCTATCTGCACTTCTTTTTAGAGTTTAAAGTGACCATACATTTTGGTGCATGTCTATAAGCTGCTTTTTGGTAGTAATGATGCAGGGGCGGCCCAATGAATTTGGGGGCCTAAGGCGAACTCATTAAGAGAGGCTTTTTTTTTAAAAAAAATAAAAAAATTAATAAGTGTAAAATACTTTAAAAATTCATTTAAAATAATTCGTCTAGCTTCTTGAGATGCAAAATTACTAATCAAACTTTTGTACTCAAGATTCATTATCAATATGTCAATAGGCTAAGTTCATTTTCTAAAGCATCTCTTAGAAAATTTGTTTCATGAAAAAAAAAATCCAATGATATCCAAGAGATGTGTGGTCTAAGATTGCTGGCAACAAATCCTAAACTAAGCAAAGTTACAGAAACTTGGAGCAGAGCTAGTCATTAGAGGTGTTTAAGTTTCTTGACTTGTAAGATAAGCTCAATATTGTACTAAAGATATTAAAATACACAAGTATCTGACTCTGATAAAAGTATTCCTTACTTCTTTTAGTGGTTAGGTAATAGGCATCATTTGTAAACGAAAATCCAGAAAAAATGGCATATATAAGTGCTCTAGATTGATCATAATAGTCCTTTTGATTATGACTATCGCTGAGATGAACAGGCAATATGTATAACCAGTACCTAAATTCTTGAAGGGATATTTTTGCATTTTAAGTTAAACAGGTAATGTTAGCACTTGCACCTATAGATCATATGTGGAATCCTCTGGTAATGTGTACCCATAAATCATATGTGGAATCCTCTGGTAATGTGTAATTTGTAAATCACTTCGCTACCCTTTTTCCTTTTATAAACTTAACAAAGGAACCAAAACATACATTATCACCTCTTAGCAAGCATGCGGAGGCACTGAAACTCAATGTATTTATGTAGCACAGAAGCCTAATTTTCATTTCTTAAAAAGATTTAAACTTTAAACAGAAGCACCAGATAGAAGACGTGTAGCACGGTTCAACTCAATGTTCTTCATGCAGAACAGTTTCATAGCCCCAAGTCATTAATTTCCAGATCCTAGAAACATTGAATATCTATTTACATATATCATTTACTAGAGTAACATTTTAGATAATCTACCTTCAGATTCCCCGAAAACAATCCGCACACAAGAAATGCTTGTGACGAGAGCCAAAAGAATTACCTTGATGTAACCTTTCTCGAGAAGGAACTGAGCAACCCCAAGATGGTAGGGAAATAGAGGGCCAGCGGCCGAGAAGCAGAACCCAGGGCTTGTCACCTTCTTGGCTTCTTCCTCTCCTTCTCGGCCTCTAAATCCTTCAACCTTTGCTCCCAGATCACCTCCTAGTCCACCGACCACTGGGTCCTCCACCACTGATGCAATCAACTCCCCTTTTCCTGAGAAGTACGCCTCCTCTCGATCCTGGAACACCTCCGAGCCGCTAGGCGGTGTTGAGATTGGGGCGGTGGAGCTCCTGTTGCGGAGGAGCAAGGAGGTGAGGCCGAGGATTTCACCCATGGAAACGGCGAAGGACTTTTTCTCCGTCGCCGATTGCGGCGGCGGTGGCCAATTGCTGCCTCTCTCCCCGTCGGCCTTGGTGCGGAACTTGGCGCGGATGGGGAGAAAGCGAGGAGTGGGGTTGGGGGAGGAGAAAGGGAGGGGTTTGGGGAGGAGGGAGCCATGGAAGAAGCTTGGCTGCGATGGGATTGGGACGACGACTTTCCATGTCTTGTCGTCTTGAAGTTGAAGGCATGAGATAGCCTGTAGCTTTCACGGTTTTACTGTAGCTCTGGACTGCGGTGGGCCTTTTTTCGGGCCGGGGCCTTAGGCGACCGCCTGAGTCGCCTAAGGGTTGGGCCGGCCCTGTAATGATGACTGAAAGGGTTTTGTCATTACTAGAGATTGCTACTTTTAAATGGTAAGTTATCTTTATGGATGATATTAGAGGGTTATGTAAGTGTTACAGGATTGAGCCAATGTGGGTGAAAAAGGATTCTGTCCTTTACAGTGTTGCCAGAGATTTAACCCACAAGAGGCCTACTTATCATCTCTCCAATAGTTGGAGGATGTATTTACATTAGATTCATCTGCACAGCTGAAGCAGACCTTTTTGTACTTAAAAATTTGCATACTAGTAACGATTATGGTGATTGGCATACATCAAAATCTATTACTGAGTTTTTTTTAATTGCATTCTCATCTTACTTGGATTATCGAGATTCCTATATTATAAGGGTCCATAAACAACCACTTATGTGTAAGTCCTCTAAATATCATGGACTTCTAACACCAAAGTTACATCATGCTCAAGCTGAGTTATCCAAATGTAGCTCAAGCTGGGCTTGCTTTTTAATCTAGTCGAACTTGATTTGGTTGCAAACAACTTATTAACAGTAGGGAGAGTTCGATGTCCCTCAACACCATCATATATACACACTTCGATCAAATTTTCATCACCATATTTCAATATTATAATGAATATACATTTTTTTGTAAGTAGCATATTAATCTTTTATGATTATATCGTATAGAAACAGCTGTTTACTATAAATAATGATTCAAATAATATATATTAGCTATTTGTTTTTTTTTGTGTGGCTTAAGCAGGCCAAGCATGTAACTTGGCTTCGTTACTAATTAAGCAAGCTCAGTTTGAGCCAAAATCAAGCTGCTTATGAACACTTGCTCATTTGACAGCTCTAATCAAAAGTAGAGGAAAAAATTGCTACTTATTTACAAACATCACTAAATTATTCATAAATTTGACATACAAGAATTATTTTGTGCATCAAGCTGATCTCCTATTGCTATACTATTGAAAGTTTTATACTTAAAAAGAAAGGCAAAGGTAGTATCAGTAATCTCTTAAAACAATGACAGTTGACTCTAACCATCAACTTCTTTATCATATTTAGCTTTCTATCATTCTGTCTGATGGGAGAAAAGAACATAGACAGTGGAACCCCTTTACCTCCATTTCTTCTCATCTACTCCTATTACCTTTAATTCCTTGGGCCTATCTCCCTCAGCCGTAGTTCATGTCTAGACCACCCTAACTCCAAGGACTTCGCTAGGATATCCCAAGGTAGAACCACCTTTTCTTTCACAAGTCCTAGTCAGATATTGATGGGGTCGAGAACCTTATTGGTGCTACCGTGCTAGTGTTTGGTTTGACCTGACACCATCTTCCTTGGTAGAATGTCACACCATCTCTTCCTCGATTTTCATTCCAATATTTCTTGAAACATTGATGGAGCCTGTCTAGAGCACTATAAAGAGGTATCTGGTGCAATCCTTAGCAATTATATGCTGGTGGTGTTCCCAAATAGTAAACAGTAAAAGTTGATGAAGGTTCTTACTGCTTAAGAATTTGGACTTACTGTTATGGGTTAGGTGCTCTTCTTTGTTTGGTTCCCTAGGCTCATTCTTTCTTAGTTGGCTTCCATGAAGAGAGTATGATTGAAATGCAAATCTTTTTTCCCCTCATAATGAAGTATAGAGGTAAAATCTTGAAAGGGCATCTCTTTGGTGTCTCACAAGATAATTATATACAGTGGTCTGGCATCCACTCCAAAGCATCACTGGAAATTGCTTGGTTGATTTATATGCATAGGGCTGTAATCTTAAGAGAGAAGAAATTTTAGGATCAAGTAATGCACTTTGACATCTAAGCCACCAAAGGACTGAAAAGGCTTCCATGTTGGCGTGTTTGTGCTCCAAGCCACAGCAAGAGAGATGGAGTGCATGGTGTGTGGGGGTGGAAGATGATCCTCCGATTTGGGGTGTGGGCTTTGGGGAGATAGAGTTTTTTTAAAATTTTCTCTTTCTTAAGTGAAGGGGAGCTTGAGAAGTCAAAGCTAAAGCATTGGAGAATCTCTACTCATTGAGGATCATGCATCATGCTGCAGAACCGAAGAGGATCCCATTCTTTAATTAAGTACAATTGATTTCTAGCCTGGTTATAACTTGAGAATCCAATTAGAGATCATTCTCACCCTAGCCATGAAAATTGTTACTAGTAAGGTTCCCATGATGTTGAGTACAAATCAAATCTGAATCTACTCAATCAACTTGTATCTCTATTAATAATCTTATCTTACTTTTCAAAGATCTTTTTTTCCTTTTTTATATTTTTATTGCATTTTCTGATTGTGAAGATATTTTTTTAACCTTCTTTGTTATGTTGTACGGTAGTATCAATTGTTTGTTAGTGAAGGTTTAAGATAAAAATCGAAATTTACTAGCTAACTTTAATGCTAACTGAGTCAAAGTTTATAAAAGTTTGAAAGGAAGAGCTATGATATAATAGAACATATAATGGCTTAAACTCTCAAAGGACAAACAACATCCTTTTTATAGGGTATGATCTTTTATTATGAATGTGATCTCTTAAGCATAAAATATTTCCTGAAGGCTTGATTACCTTATGCCCAGAAAAATCGTGCAAACCCAGCTTTGATGATCTTCAGTTCTTGGGTCATCATACTACGGACTTGAATGAAAAGATTGTACTGAATTGACTCGGATTCCGGTATTTTTCACATGCACTGGATGGTCCTAATATCGCTCTTTTAAAAGAAGAATTAAAGGACAATTTAAAATATATATACATATGCCTGATTTAACTGGGGTTTGTTTCAGTCAGGTTTATCTTTTTGGACCTGTGTACCTAAACAAATCTCAAGTCAAGTTTGAATTTCATGGACCAATCACAACTTTTGATTTAAATCTAACCGGGCCAGTTAGGATTAGGTTTAGATTTCCATCAGCACATGTACCTGGACTTTCTTCCATAAATGGCTCCCCGGATCTCCATCTGTACCTAGATTCGCCACTGAAGCTAAATGACAATCTGAACCTACTTGCTTACAGGATCCTTAAGGAACTGTGGATTTGCTTTATCTATTAAATATCTAGGTTTGACACCACCTTGATCCAACCCTAAAAATTTTGGTTCAAGTTTGAAACTGGGTTTCAACCCATTAACTTAGTGGGTTGATTTGTTTCCTATCAGGACTAATTGGATGTGATTAGATATATTTTTGATCAGGTCCAGGTCTGATTGCCTAATTGCTGCCGATTTTTTTTTTGTTGAGTCTAGATTTGATATGTATATTGTCATACGACTCCATGATTTGGGTTGAGTCAATATCTGACTGTTTTTCTTGAAAACAATAAAGAAGCTATTTTAAAACATGTAATGTTGTCAACTATGATATTGTGAGGAGTATGTACTAAGAGATTTAAATGGTTGAGTCTAACACTAAATGGAACCAATTAACAAAAACTATATAAAACCCAAAGGACAAAAATAAGAAAAAAAGAGAACCACATGAATGCCCCATTCTCATGTTTTGAAGTCAAAGCAGGACAGTACAATAAACCATGCAAGCTTGCCGACTTGCTGTTGCAGTGTTGCTCAATTGGGCCCAGATAGTGTGTGCCCATAGTTGAAGTTCACATTACTCCTATCACTTGCAGCTGAGCTTCATGTCCCAGATTCTCCCATGTTTGCATGATCCTGTGCATCAAGTGGGTGTACCATGAGTAGTCATCGTTGCAATGACCATACATCTCCTGGCAATAAGTATTTAGGCTCTATCCATTCATCTCTATCGATGTGTGGTGTTTGTTGATGTATGTGATCTTTATTTTTTAAAAAAAGAATAACTAGTATATGATCCTGTATATTTATAAAATCATGCTGAAAATTGTGACCATTGCTGGAAAATTATTAGCTGGAAATATAGGTATAATTTCAGCTATTGTTTAACGAAAGCTAGTTTTGGAAGGGAATCAGGGGATTGTTGGTTTACAAAGCAGGATTTTGGTGGAAAATGGTGAAGGGAAGCAGATGAGTTTCCACAAAAATTTGATTTCCATATATGAAAACATGAATTTTCTCTTGTATATCTAAGTATTGATGTAGATCAGAGGCGGAGAAGGTTATTTTTTTGACGGTGAAATTTTGGGTCAAAAATTGCTTGAAAGTCGAAAAGTTTATACTTTTACATATTCAGTAATGAATTGAAGGTCATGGTCAGCTATTGAATTTGTCAGACTAGGATGGGTTAGTTATGCTGTGATTAGGTCCATATCGTTACATATGCTGAGTGATAAAAGAGGAGCACAAGTTACTCAGAGCACCTAGGAAGGCACATTTTAACTAAAAGAAATTTATGGAATTATGAAATGTAATCAAACATGTGCATGATTTTGAACATGAAGATGGCCAAAATAAATTAAGTCTGTCAATTGTATTAACGTTGGTGTGATAGAAGCATAGTGCTGACTACTGATTGCAGCAATTGCTAGTAAGTAGTGCAATAAAACACCTCAAATCATTTAAATGTTGTAGGTCTGGGTGCAAGATTATGAATCAGATTTTGCCTAATGGCCTACAGGTTCTTGTTATATGCCTTACTTCCACTCAAAAGAAATTTCTGTGAAGTGCGACAGTATTAAATCACTTTTTTCAGTGCTCCCAGAGTGAATTTTGACATATGACACTTTACAAAAGAAAGAACCTGCTTGAAAAGGACCATGGCGAAAATGTCGATTTATATTCGCTTATAGATCGTCAGGTGGCCAATACATGATCGACACGTCAGTTTATTTTTACCAAGTACGGTATTTAATGCAAACATGCAGTCAAATATCTAGATATATCAACAGGCTTTTGATTCAATTTGTTCAATTGCAAATATCACCATGGACTCAGTTGAGACTATAAAAATCAACCTACTCCCTAAATCACAAGGAAATACAGGAAGATGGCAGTAAACTGCAAAGAGAAAAGATGCACAATTCTCTTGGTTTCCAGGTATTGAAGAACTTCAGGGTGGACATTTTATACAAATTTGCCCTAACATACCATCACTTTCTTGAGCTAAAGTTGTGCTAACATATTGTATATAGTCATGACCTAGTGTATGCCTAAACAATACTAGGCAATAACAGATGGTGATAAATAATCTACAGTCAAGGTGCTTTGGATTTTTGCTCGTATCTTGGGAACATTGTTCCATCATAACTTTATCTCCCAATGCTTGTTATTGTTCTCGTAGATACTGCATTTAATGCAGTCTAGATTGCTCATCCAAATCTTGTAATTTCTTTTCTGAATGATGAGCTCCTAGGCATGCTCTGCGGATGCAGCTGTAGTCGATGAATTCCAGGTAACCCATGCAAAACTCGCTTCAAATAATCAGGCGAACATTTCAGCACTTTTTTCTTGTTTTATGCATGTTTAAAGCTAAACATGAAGGGCCAGCTTTATATGTCCAATAGTTGACATTTAACAGTTAGGTGCGAATTATCTAATTATTTAAGCAACATAATTAGTTTATTATATTGCTCAGAGAATTAGCTTATTGTCTTTCGTGGATTAAATTGCTTGTAGGTTAGCTAAAGGTACTATTCAAAACACATGTTCTTGAACTATATAAATAAAAGGAGCTCCACGTCATATGAGGCCTACACCGAGCAGCAGCAGGCCACATGGTGGGGTCTCACAGCACGTGGATGTTGTTGAGTGCAAACTGCTCATTTTGGCAGTCTATCTCTACATGAGTGTAGATATGTCATTTCTTCTAGAAATGTGTCTATCTAGGAATGCTATGAGATTCCTGTGAGGAAGCCTTGTATGTGTGTCCCAGTTTCTGTGTACATCAAAACCACACTGCAGTGTTCTGATTTTGCTAAAACATTGCTGAATGTCAGTAGGAAAGATCACCTATGGAGCAATGCTAATCTTGCACCAATTGCATAATGTTAACTTCAGCCAGCAAGCCCTATCTTTCCATACGGTTTGGTTTTTTATGGTCCATCAAGGTTTGCTTTTTTTTTTTTGTTTTGTTTGAGAGACCTTTAAATATAACTATATCTCTATGTTTTGGTATCAAATTTTTTTGGCAAGAGCAACTCGAATTAAAAGAAAGAGATTGCAAGACAAGTTGAAGGCCATTTGGCGTGTAGAAAGGACAGCTTTATTAGGTTATGTATTTTAAGCTTATGCAACAAGTGAAAGCCCCGCCTATCGGTTGTACTCATTAATCATCTGCATGCAACATGCATGCAGTATGTAAGGTATATTGTCTTAATGTTCTTTTTGGTGCTTGGTGTTTGTTTGTTAGAATTTCTTGATTGCAATCTGACCTACCTCTCACTTCAAAAATGATAGTAAAAACTGTATGTCCATATCAACAGGAAACGTTTGTTTAGCATGATCAATGATCTTCCAACTGTCTTTGAAGTTGTAACCGATAGGAGGCAATCAAGAGAAAAGCCTGGCATGGATGGCGGAAGTAAATCCAAACTCTCAACAAAGGTTAAGACATTTTGGAGGTCTTAGTTGTGTCTTTATTGTTAGTAAATAAACATGGTGATAACTGTCTTTTTTTTCCTCAGAGGTCAAGTGATGGACAGATGAAAAACAATTCAAAGACAGTTGATGAGGGGTATGGTGAAGATGATGATGAACACAGTGAAACTCTGTGTGGAACCTGTGGTGGCAACTATAATGCAGACGAGTTTTGGATTGGTTGTGATATATGTGAAAGGTGGTTCCATGGCAAGTGCGTGAAGATAACTCCAGCAAAAGCTGAGAACATAAAGCAATACAAATGCCCCAGTTGCAGTTCAAAGAAAGGAAGGCTGTAACTTAAAAAAACCTGTTTTCCAGTATTTTTCCATTTCAGACTGGTAAATTCTAGAGACTTTGTTCTTGTTAACATTTGTAGTTTAGGTGTGGCAGTCCATGTTTTGTAATGTTATTTGTGCTCATCTAGAAAGAGATCTGTGCTATGATCCAGGAAGCTCTTTGTAATCTATAATTCATACTAACATTTTAGAAATGAATTTAACTTTTTCACCCTTGTATCATCCAGTCTTGATTATTTTGCATGCTTGTAGTAATTGTAGGGAATACTTATGGATAACCATTGCGTTTAAACATTGTTTAGTTTTGCATTCTCGCTCTTATAGCATGGAAAACCAATATCCATTTATGGTAATATACTTGGGCAATGGCATAATTTGTTGCTTGATTTTCTACTGGAATGGGGTGATATTGCAGGTTGATGGCTTCAAAATTTTACATTCGAAAATTCAAGGATACTTGGTAGATTACACAGAGAAAAAAATAAAAATAAAAAGACCAGTCGTGAATTCATAGGTATAGTTCTTTTAGTCCATGTTTGTTGAAGACTTGGATTTGATCAAAACCATCGAGATTTGATCTCCAGTCGCCTAGTTGCGGGCAAGACTCGCCGGACCTTACATGAGCTGGTAGATATATTCTCGAAGAAGCTGAGGAAAAAATATTGAAAAATTGGGTTTTTTTTTTGGTACATTTGAAGAAATTGTTGTTTATCCATGGAATAGAATACCGAGACAGAACTTGTGGGACAATTTCCTACGGTAATGGCGTTACAAGGTGATCTATAGTAACTCGATCTGATGGCAATGTGATGGTTCATCTTTGTAGTGGCTTGCAGCCCATTAAGGGATGGGTAATGGTGTGGTTTTAAATTGACTTGTACAGTGAATATGGATTGCCCTAAGCAAATGTATGCCGGTCATACCTTAAGCAAATGTATGGGTTGCACCTTCTCTCTCTCTCTCTCTCTCTTATATTTTATTTTATGTTATACACTGGCTGCTCACACTGCTTTTGTATGAGTACAGTCAGCTGCATCACTATCAAGAAAACTATATAAACCAGAAATCAGAAGAAATGGAAGACTGCTGGATCCATAAAAAAATTCTAAAATAATAAACAGCAAATGAGACGATCCAATCTGTAGCTTGGCTCGTCTTCCGAAAGATGTGTCTGATCTGAGCAGCATGGTAGTGCTTTAACATGTGTCGTTTGTCTTCTAGAAACGGGTGCTCACCCTCTTCCTGCCCCACCTCCCGTAATCACTCGATCAGCTCGATGACTCTTTTACGACGTCCAAACTCACTCAATCCTTCTTCCACGTGCCCAAGAAAACGTTGCATTGGGATCCAAATGGAGATGGTATGGAGGTACTGCGTGGAATCTTTTGGATCACGTCTTTATCTCGTGGCTGACGATCGGTGAGTTGGGAGGCTTGGATTATTTCCGTGTCTTTTGTGGTGCCCATTCGCTTTAGAAGTTAACCCTGTCGCATCTCGAGGTAAGCCGAGCCGCTATTCCTGGTAAAACGCTAAAACAAGAAAAAATAAAAAAAAAGGTGATGCTCAACCGCTATTATATATATTGCTGCGAATATTTTTTCCCACCAACTTGACAACACATGATTCGATATTAACAAAAAAAAAAGAAAAAAAGCACATTCACAATATTGATCCACAACATCTAGTTACCTAGATAGTAAAAAAACTATACATGCAGGCCATGCCACTATAGCAGCAGTCTGAAGAGAAACGTAAAGCCACCGGTCTTTATTAAAAAATTAAAATTTACAAAAACTATTTATAAAGAATATATATATATATATATATATAATAAAAAGTTTTTATAAAAAATAGTAATTTATAAATAAATCAGTTAAATTATTCAACAAACTGAACAATCTCATAAATAAATCTGCAGTCCATCCGACTCAACTGTACAATAATTATATCAAACAAATATTTTTATTGGTTTACTTTATAGGTTACATATGGGATCAAGTAACAAGACGGTTGCGGCCCTGGACCGAACCGCAAATTCGGAAAGGTACCGCAAAATTCAACCAGGTTGGGGGGCAGGATGTCGGCACAACCCACCCCCATGTTCCACGTTCCACTGTTCAAAATTCTAAAAAAAGGACCATGAGCCGGCTCACGTCTCCCTCTACTTCACTGTAGGTGGAGACCGGTCGTAGTGTCCGGTTTGGCCTTTCCCCTTCTCTCCCACCCCATGCCATCGCTTTCATTATCTCCTCGCCCCACAATTCCCACCCAAGGCGGCAGTCAAAGGAGAGTAGGAGACGATACCGTTTCAAAACCTCATACTTAACACGTTTATAGACGGCCCTGCACGCGCGACAAGCCCGCGTGCATCAATTCAATTCCCCAGCTACTCCTTGGCTGCATCGATCACTTGTTTGCTGACTACCATCCTACGGCACGTTAATTAACCTCCGAAATCTTACTCCTTCCTCTAGTAGTGCCTCGATCTTTGCATCATGCTCTCGGTGGGCGCTAGGAGGTTAGCTCACCAGGTGGGGTGACGCATAACGAGAGTCCCATGTTATAAATACGTCGTGAGATCTTGCATGGCTGCTGCACTACTATCATCACACAATCAAATTAATATCCCTGCGTAGAAAAGTTGTGGCATGCATGGAGTGCCCACTAGAGTGGCCCGAGCCCGTGGTTCCGGTCCAATCCTTGGCTGATGCCGCCGTGATCCCGGACCGATACGTCAAGCCGCCGTCGGAGCGGCCTGGCGATGCGTCCAAGGATGCGAGCGTCGATATGATCCCCATCGTCGACCTTGGTGGCCTCACCGGCGGTGCGGCGGAGCGCGAGGCCACCATGCGGGAGATATCGGGCGCGTGCAAGGAGTGGGGGTTCTTCCAGGTGGTGAACCATGGGGTGAGCCCGGAGCTGATGAGGAGGGCGAGGGAGGTGTGGAGGGAGTTCTTCCACCTGCCTCCGGAGGAGAAGCAGGTGTTTGCCAACTCCCCGAATACCTTCGAGGGGTACGGGAGCCGGCTTGGTATCCAGAAGGGTGCAAGCCTCGACTGGGGGGACTATTTCTTCCTCCATCTCCGCCCGGAGTCGATCAAGAACCAAGACAAATGGCCTGCTCTTCCTGCATCCTTGAGGTATAAATATATATATATATATATATATACACACGCGGCAGAGGCGGGGCAACTTTGCCTGGTCTCTGAGTAACGTCGACCAACGCCAGGAGCCATGCAAAATCTGCTATACTTTCGTTTGTTGAAATAGATTTAGAACAAATTACATCGCTCGATGAACTTAAACGAAGAGGGGGTGCCGGGCTGACTCATCTACAGTTTCATTCTTTAAGCTTGATATATAGTTTAACATATTTATTAAAATAAGAGACAAAAACTACTAGACGGAAACAAGAAAAAGACGAGCATTATTCTCTAATGTGTCTCATGCATACAGGAATAATGGAAGTAGAAGAGGAATGGTTATTTCCCAAGTCGTTCCCACTTTTGTCTGGCTATGATTTTTAGAATATTTCTAGTTAGGACAGCTCATGTCCATCATTTAAAAAACAACAAAATATACAGAGGCATGCATAATTAAGAGATTAATTTATTCCTTTTCTGGAAAAAACAAATGAAAAAAGAGGGACTCTATTGCAAGACTAGGTTAATTATGAATAACTTAATCTCACATAGCTGTGCCTGATATAAGTAGAATTTGATGAAAATAACTACTTTATTCTTGAATATGATTTGGTCAAAACTTGTAAACAAAAGCTACGTACTAAAATGGTGCATGTATTTAGGTAATTATATGGTCCTGTTTATACAATAACAAACTATTACGGGAAATAAACAAAAGCCATTAAAAGGTTTGCTCATAATCAGAAAACAATTGTTCACTAGCTAATATAAACTTGTTACTGAACATGCAAGCAATTCTATTACCCCAATCGACTAGTTTCTCTTTTCCTGAAACTAACGAGTCTCTCAGAAAATAAGCTGAAGTTTCATCCAGGATATTGGCTTTTGGACAGGCGTTTTAGGTTCAATTCTTGGTGGTGTATCCCCAAGTAATTGGGCCTAGGCACTCCCTTCTTTCTATCTATCCAAATAAAAATTTGGAAAAAAAAAAATAAAAGAACCGAAAAAGGGAGAGAGAGGTGGGCAAAAGAAAACACGAGGCTTTCACCGCCATGACAGGTTTAAAACTATAGACTCCTTAGGTCGAGAAACCGGGACTGTTGCATATAGTTCTTATGGACGGGTTACTAACTTGGGGTAAGGGATCCATTTTATGTTCCATTTCTTGGCTAGAATTATGAGAATAACTATGTACTGGATTCGATGTTTGAGCAGGAAAATAACCGAAGCCTATGGAACAGAAGTAGTAAAGTTGTGCGGGGTACTGATGCAGGTGCTGTCAATAACACTAGGATTGGATGAGAGCTTTCTTCAGAAGGCATTCGGGGAAGAAGAAGCCGGGGCTTGCATGAGGGTGAACTACTACCCAAAATGTCCACAACCAGACCTCACCCTCGGTATCTCCTCCCACTCCGACCCCGGTGGCTTCACCATCCTCCTCCCTGACGAACGTGTCCAAGGTCTTCAAGTGCGCAAAGGTGACGCATGGGTCACCGTGCAATCCGTTCCCCATGCTTTCATTGTGAACCTCGGAGATCAAATTCAGGTTTTCTCCCGTTTTTTTTCTTTTTTATCCTTCAATAAATCTGCATTCTTTTATTTTTTTTTGACTCGAAAAGTTGATAATAGATGCTATGCCACTAGAAAAAGCAGCAACTTAGTGCTGGTTATATGATGATGATGTTCTTATCTGAATTGCACATGCGAAGCTTTTTGTTAAGCATTTATCCTTTTTTTTTTTGTATCCTATTAACATAATAAATATATGCTCCTTGCATATAATGCATGTTCTATATACATACATGTCACGTTAACTACCAATGCAGTTAGGCCTACTCAGGTTGCACTTAACACTTTATGATTTATAATTATAACTAAGGAATGGTATTGCCTCCATAATTAAGTGGGGAGAGGGTTTTGCGAGCTCTCGTTAAGTTCTTTACGTATATAACAGGTATTTAAGTAACAATATTTTTGGCTATTATATCATCATAATGGTCATTATATAAAGAGAAAATTAACTACTATTTACCACTCTCACTAGTCATTCAATTAAAATAATATTTTAAATTAAAATATTTCTTTATATTTGAAAAATAACTCTTTTTTTTTTGGCTTTTCTAGTATATTGCCTGTTGTGGGAACTGATTAGCAATATCCATATAATAGCTATTTTTCTACTAAACTAAATTTGATTATGTAAATAATGGCTTTGAGCGAGTCCACTATTATTAGGGGATATCCGTATTTTCAAAACCTTGTTCGACCACCTTTTTTTTTGGATAATGAGATTTTTTGAAAAATATTTCCAAGATTATTTTACCCTTTTAAGTCTACAGTATGATAATTCAATATTTTTTTTTTTGTTTTTTATTTTCTTGAAGAACTAGAACAGAAGAAATACTAGCTAACATGCAATCAGAGATCAAATTAGATTCTACCACTCTGAAAACAATAAAATAAGCTGTGGATACATCACTACCCTTTTTGTTTGAGGAATCTCTTTTTTCAATTTCTATTTAATAGATGGATCTTGTGATCGATGAATATTTTCATTATTTTTTAAGAAAAAAAGGAAAAGGTTGCGGGATAGTGGAAGGTGACACATTATCCTTAATTAATTAGTAATTCACAAAAGTTGGACACGGCTCACGATGGCATGTCAAGAGTCAAGCACTATGACCATAACATCATCAATTAGTTCGTCCTCTCCAGGAGCAAGCGTAGAACGGAATGTGATTCGCATGCAGAAACCAGAAAGTAAAGATAACATCGCATTTTGTATTCCCCTCGTTTCTATTTCTTTTTTCCTACAAGTAATTAAGCAGCCTATGTGTTTTAGCTACCATCTCACTTTTTGACCAAGCCAAAGACGAGCTAGAGAAATGAAAATTAGAAACCTATGCAACAAGTTGCTGAGAAGGTGGGTTAGATCCAACTATGGTCCCTCTTTTTATGGTCCCTCTATTTTACCTTTTCTTTTATGTACCAGCTAGGGATGCAATATTTCCCGAAAATATGATTCTAAAGTTTGCAGTAATTCTTATTGTTTCCCAGCGTGATTGAGTCACTGTTTGCAACAAAAATGGTCAAATGGCTCCCTAATACTCCCTTTCGCGACTAGTGACAATTTCTTGACTTTTCTTTTCGACAATTTCCTAACTTTTGAATGCATATAATGACCCTAGCTCTTGTGATTTCATTAAGGAGACAAGATTGCAATTAAATGTTCAGAATCCAGTACTACCTGGTTCTTGCCTTTGTGTTGTTTTTATGGTTGCAAAGATTAATTCCCCCTCGAGCTCATAAAATTAGAAAGCAGCTAGAGACATTTAGGACTGTTTTAAACAGTATAATTAGTAGGACTCCAATTATGTGGCCCTCTCCAAGCTGCAATTGATCTCTGCACCATGGGCAGTGCTCATTCAATTGGAACAGTTGGCAATACTAAGAACTTGGAAATGGCAGGCATATCCTAGACGAGTCTTAATTCTGAGTGCAACGTACACCATCACCGGATAGATACACAACATTATTTTAGTTGGATTTCTTCATTATTTGTTCAATGAATGCTGCTTCTCGGGCGCTTTCGTGGGTGTTGCTCTTAGAATTATCTTCCAACATGTGACTCAAAGACGTACAGATCTTATTGTGACGTGTGGTCATTAGAGCACCTCGTGCGAACCAGCAATTTGACTTGCATCAATCCACTTCACGGGGTCCAGCTATGGGTAGATCAACAATTATAAAATAATGACACTACCCGAAATAAAATGATTTTAGACTCTAAATTGTGAGTAGTTGTTTTTTTTAGATCAACCGGGGGTCCTTTTCATGCTTGTCCTTTATAACTTGATTGCTTCAAACATTTAGGTGCATTTTTCTGGGGATAAAGAAAAAAAAAAAAACAGATAAGTGCATGCAAAATTGTGTTGGATAAACATGATGCACTTTGTTAAAACTGCTATTCTATTTACATACCTTTCACTTAGTGGTATTTCGCTTTAAGCTCAGGCAATCGAATGAAGTTTATCCTCTGTTTTGTTACCCAATGACCATACGATGACATGAATCTAATTTATCACGATCTTCTCCTTTTGCTCAACATGTTTAGGTGAGATTTTGACACCATACTTTCCTGGGAAGATTCCTATTAAAAGAGTATAAAATATGGAAGTCGTGTAAGTCATATTATTAAACTCTAGATGATCAAATTGAAGAAGACAATAGTCCAACTAAATTTTGGCCTTACATGACAAGAAATTTCGATGAACAATACTAATCTGCCAATAGAGAAACAGGGAACAGAGCTAGAATGATTTACAAATCCAAAGCATGCATCATTTCACCAATTTTTGCTCCAACAAAAGATGTTCTGTGGAGAACACTAGTGCCAAACACCAAAGTAGGGGCTATCCATCTCTAATCACAATTAATTAGGTGTTCATCTTAATTCTTTGACATTTTTTTATTTGTACTATTGTCAATTTAGCAATTTTTTTCTTCTTCTGACAAAACATAGGCATAGGCCATGTAGGTAATCAAACCTTAGTCCTTCATCTTATTATTAGTATTTTTTTTTTTCTAAGAAAGATTAATTGTGAATAAGTTATCATAACTTATAAATTCTAGTGATTTTATGTGTGACAAAGTCGAGAACTATTAGCCTAGCAGGTTGGCACCTCATCCTATTGAAATTTTGTGCCCTTCTGGAGATCCAGGATTCAATTTCTGAATATTGTTTAAAAAATATATGCGGCAAAAGCATGGTATCTGTGAGCGTGTGAGCTTATCATCATCCAACCAAAAAAAAAACCAAAAAAAAACACTCCGAGTGCGGGAGAGTCTTCTTCTTCTTTGTGAAAAAGGAGCACTAACTCTTTTTGCGGCTATGCACTTAATAAAAGTCGGGTCCAAAGAAGAATCTTGTTCCCTTCCGTCTCTTCTTTCCATTTAACTTCATTATTCTAGCGTGTTTTTCCTTTTCGTTGTTCTGGTGTTACCTACTCCAGTGGAGCATTAGATCAGTCAATTACGTGTTCCTCTTGTTGGGATGGTCTGTAATTTCTGATCCTCCTCCTTGCTCCGGCTTTTGCTGTTCAGGTTTCAGCTAAAGTTGGTGATCCTCCACTCTGTTTGGACTTTGGGAGGTCAAATTAATTCTCCAATTTTTGAAGGTGGTTTGGCTAAACTTCCTGGTACGTGCATGTATACGTACATAAGCATGTACATGCATGCATGCACGCACGCATGCACACGCACAAGTCCGTGCTGCAATAATAGAGAAGCGATTCAGTATTTCACTAGTACTACAAAGAACGAGAAAATTAATAACAGAGAAGACAAAATCCCATCACATATTTAGTATTTTCACCCTCACAGATTCAAATTTCTCATTCTTGGGGCTCGCAAAACTGACGTAAGTCCTTGATCAAGGCACTTTAGTGCACTTAAGAGACGTCTCGTTTTGAAGAACCATGCAGTCTAGTTCACGGTCCAAATCTCCTCGCACCATGAGAGGAAATTCGTGCACACATCCATTTACTTGCATGGTTGCCTATATATATATATATATATATATATATATATATATATATATATATATATATACACACACACACACACACACACATTCCAAACAAACACATGCAGCATGTGCTACAATCTGCAAACCTAAGAACATCAGGGGTCAAAGTTCTGCGTCACTTTAAATGTGTCTTTGGCTAACAATCAAAGGTTCGGTATCTTTCACACCTGTTGGGCACCAAGAAGACTAGATTTTTTTTTGGAGAAGAAAGGTACTTAAAGATTAGTTAGCCATGTTGAATGCGTCTCTCTCTTGAGGAGAGTCATTAATTATTTGAATATTTCAATCAAATTTGAGTCCCTATCGATTCACCGATCATGCTACCTCTTGAACATCATGATACAATTCATAACTTGTATTCATACAGCCTCTTGGTCATTGGCCTTGCTAATGTACATATATAGGATCCTTGGGTGTCTTCTTCTTTTTCTTTTTTTCTTTAGGTACAGCGATAGTTCATATCAGCCTAGCATGAATACTACATTTAGTATCAAAAGAAAGAAGATGACATAAAGGTGTCATTTTAAATGCCCAAAATAATATATGAAACTACTATGTAAGACTAATTTTTATGTCTTCCTTTAGGTGCTAAGCAATGCAATTTACAAGAGCGTGGAGCATCGTGTGTTTGTGAATGCAGCAGAAGCAAGGATATCCATTGCTCTTTTCTACAACCCGAAAGGTGACCTGCTAGTGGGACCTGCTCCAGAAACTGTGACCCCAGATCGACCTCCACTCTATAAACCGATGACGTTCGACAAATACAGGTTATTTATAAGGAAGAAAGGGCTATGTGGCAAGTCGCAAGTGGAATCTTTGATAGCCATGTAGCCTAAATTTTCTCTCATCGGTAGCTCTTGCACCGGTTTCTCAAGGGAAAAAAAAGGGGAAGGAAAGAGAACTTCATTTGTAATGTTTGTTTAAGATTGATTCTATCTGCCCACCATGTATCGTTTCATGTTCCTTAATTTTAATGCGAAAGGCAGTAGATTTCAAGCATGTTAATGCTTCACAAGGCTTGTGCTTATGTGGTCGCATTATAAATTAATTTCAAGTACACGGATAAATTGATAATTACAAATGTACGTCCACTCTCTTCGGCTGAAACAATTAATAGCTAAATTCTATTTGTAATGGCCATCTTGTGGCAGTACAGGATCCACTTGGCTAATTGCATGGCAAGTACTCATCTTTAATTGACTCTGCTTGAGAACACGTATTTTGGTCGAATGATGTAACGATTGAGAGGAACATGGAGGGCCCAATCAATAACATTAATATCTAGGCTATAGAAATATCTTGCAGGTGAGGTTTGAGAGTTTTTGAGCTCCAAATTTTGCTTTCTAGGCGTCAATTCGTAGTTTGTTGCAAGCGGCTCTCTAGAACGAGCTTTTGGGCGACTTTGTGCTGTTTCTCATGGGGTCACGATCCTGGGTTATTTTTTCTAGTCTTGCATTTATGTTGATTACTGTGTTGTGGATTCATGTGACTGGTTTCGAGAGAAATTGGCATTATATCTGTTGAAATGATCCACGTGAGTCGTACGATCCGTTTTAGCCTGCACGAATCATGATGCAATCAACAAGCGATTGGATCTCTCCGACGGTACGCATACATCTGCCCTCATGAAAACCGCTTCTCTCTTTTATACCATCCACGCATGGAGACCACCCAATTACGCTCTGTTGGAGTAGTAGAAAGTATGCCTTGAACCACGCGATTCCATGAGGCCGACTGATGGGAATGGATGGAGCTTTTGCCACAGCCAGAGCCACGCACATCCTAGTTTGGACAGTGATGGGGGAAGCATTCTTGTCAAAGTTTGCTATGATCTGCAATCATGTCATTGTGCGGCATTATGCCGGTCGATCACTTGATTGCATCTCTTCTTGCTCTTAATAGAATTTAGAGTGCATTTGGTTGGAGAAAGTCCCATTCCTTTATTCTATTTTGATTTCGGTAATAAACCAAACTGGTCCATATCAAATTTGATGATCCTCTTGGATTATAGTCTACACCGGACCCAACATGTAATTGTCTCTCACTCTTAGATTGTGTCAATTTAAATCCATTCTTGTAATGAATCTGAGAAATGCCATCAGTTTGCCATGGTTGGGAAGCCGAGGAATTACTGTTTATTTGTTTGTCCAGCGACTTGGTGAATTCCATGATGATGGCGTTGAACAAGGAAGAGAACATGAAAATTAGTGACTGAAACAGAACGAAGATTACAACAAGTTGAAGACTATTAAAAGATAACGCTGCCTCCACGAGGTTTTTACCAGCTGCACTCATCTACAAGGTGGAATTTCCATTTCGCTCATCATATTTGCTTTAATACGTCCTTCACCTTTATATGCCAAGGAATAGCAAAATTTCCCTACGTAGTAGTCTTTCTTAGCCAAACTCATTCCAAAGAGAAGTTGGAATGAAGCAAAAGTAGACCTTTCAGGACCCCATATCAGGTTTAAAGAAATGCAGTTGTGCGTCATAATAATTCTTTAGCAAAAGATTTTATTGGAAAAAAAAAAACTAATATATAAAAATTTCTATGAAATTCCAGATGTGGAAGCTGCCTTTTATGATTCACAAGATTTCACTGATATTTTACAGGCCAGCTTGCATGAGGCTGAGGAAAATTTCCGGAAAATTGGCACGTATATGATTGATTTGAAGAGCTAATTGGTAGTGATTATTGGCAACAAAAAACTTTTTATCTTGGGCTTAAAGAAATGCATGAGGCTGAGGACAATTGCTGCCTGAAAATTGGTAAGTATATGATTGATTTGGAGAGCTAGTTGGTAGTGATTATTGGTAACATAAAACCTTTTATCTCGGGCTTAAAGAAAATCATGTATGGAATTATTTGTACTTGTGTAATGATATCTGAATCGGCAAATGGTGCATTTTAATGTGTATGAAAAATTATTGCACTTGTTCCAGAAAAAGAGGTCCACATATAGAACGCATTTGATGTATCTGACATGGTGCAGTATTATCATTACGCCAGAGCTTTTATGCAACTCCTGTGCTTAAATATCAATAATGCTGACAGTTGGGGGATTGTTAGCTTTTCAGAGCGGCCCACCTTAGTAGAGGATTCGAGTGGTTGATTCACTGTCATGGAGACGATATTTATTTAGAAGCCCAAGCAGTATGTTTGAGCTTTGTCCCTGAAAATGTCGACAGTCGATGACGACCACCGAAAGGGATGCATATATAAAGTCCATACGATACAACCAAGCTGAGGATCACAGCATACAGTGAAGAAGATTAATGTTTCTTATGATATCTATCGACCACTCGTTCTGAGTTCAGACATGTACATTCAGTTGAAGTTGCCCATGATTTTTTTCTAGAGTCTTTCAAACGATGATGATCATGACAGCTTAGCATAGCGACGTGCATGCATTGAATCTCTCTTTCCCCATGCATGCGGAAATCACTGATGTCCCTCTTCATCGTTAAGGTTGGTTGGTTGGCTTGTCCTGTCAGGTAACGAGTTGTCGGTGAAGCTCATCCTCACAGCACCACAGATGGGAAAGAGAAAGATGTGGCTAATGCAGATCCTAATATGAGTTGCAAGGACGAAGGGGATACGTGCCGCTAGCTGCATCGAACGAATGAATGGAATCTTTCGAGCTCAAGTTCCTTGGTGATTCGAGTCCTGAAAGCTAGCACACATGCAAAGCTTGCAGCTTTCATGCAGAAGCTGGAGGAATTCTACAAAAATGATCAAGATGGACCTAACATATGTATCTGTGGATGAAGCCACATAACAGTGTTGCCATCCTTTACTTTTCTTGGCGGTCCATATATAGTCCTAGCATCTTACAAGAAGACAAGTTGGTTGAAATTTCAGAGCCTGAATCACATTGTTTGATGCATGACTCTTATAAGAGTTGGCGAATATCATGTCAGTCAGTCTTTCGTTGCTTTTGGCTTTTAATTTGTCTGCTACCCAACTCTCTCCTGAGAAGTACTGCTAGTTTCCAGCAAGCAGGCATATGGCTGAGAAGAAAAAAACCCTCCAACCATGGCATGACAGAGAGGCCTCCTGCCATTGTTGTTAAGACTGTTGCCTAATTGCCCATTGTAGTGTACTCCACAAGCTTATTATTTGGTAGACTAGTGCTTTCGCGGTTTGTTGGACTTAGCCATTGAAGCATTTTAGCTTCTTTCGGCTGGTCAGGTGGCTTTCTGAAGGATATTTCTAGAGATGGCACATAATGATGATTCAGTCCAAATTTGAAACTAGAAAATTTTTCTAGTTGCTAGAAAGAGAGGCAGAGGAGAAACACTAAATAAGGCCTACCATAGCCAAAATGGATCAATGGAAGCTATGGTGGCCAATTGCATGTTGTCTGATTTGCCATCAATATGAAGCAACTGGTTCTACATAACCATCATTATCATATGAACCGTTCTATATTTTAGGGAAAGGAATTCCTGTCTGTGTACCAACCGAAGTTGGTTTTAATTATAGTTGCAGACAGATGTGCTCATTCTGCGGTCCTAATAGAGCCCTAAGATCAGTTAAAAGAGCCTATTTTGTCATAATTTGAGGACATCAATACATACATACATACATACATACATACATACATACATATATATATATATATATATATATATATATATATATATATATATATATATATATATATATATATATATATATATATATATATCATTATTTTTTGTTTGTGGAAGTTTCTTTCCCTTGGGGTAATTTCTCGTTATGGGGTTAGGTGCAGTCACAGAGGTGGCTTTGAATTTGTGCTTTGGAGCATGATCACTTTGACATGCACCAATGAACTGCTGATCTAGCATTATTCTCCAGGCATGATTTTTTAAAGGTCCATGAGTTGCCCTTACCCCTGTAATGGAGGCTTCGATCTTTGATCCCATCCACAAACTCAAGTTGATCTATAGTGGGTTTGGGTTTGTGTCCGTTCAGATAAAACTGCCAATTTACTAGAAAAGTCCTGATGGAATCTAGTGCATTAGTGCTCGTATGAAGACACCAATTTATTAAATGAGTGGAGTGTTAGGTTAGCAATTTGACCTGTCATATATGTATATATACACATATATACCCATCTTGTATCGAGAATTGACCCCCTTACTAATCACATTTACTAGTCATGGCAATGTCAGGAATGATGCAGGGTCTTCGGTTCGGAAAGCTTGGTTCATGGTGAGCCGGCTCGGTCCGCTCGGCATGGTTCTTGGGAAATAAGATAGAATTGACCCCCTTCCCATATAAAAGCTTTCTCTGTTTTTTTTTCCCCTTTATTTTTGTTTGGCAAACTGGAAGTGATGACCTGTTGCCCTCCTGAATCCTGATATAAGAGACCTTTCGAGACGAGCATAGCGACGGTGTGCCTCCTTTGTCAGTGACAGATCGAGTTCTTCATGATGTCAGAAATCGGGATCTATGTTTGGAATAGCAAAGATAGGATAAGATATGCATGGATATTTGACATCGAAAAAAAGGCTTCACCCTACCTAGTAGCCTGGTACACGGGCATATATCGACGGTCAACCTCGTGTACTCCATTAATCCCTGGCTTCCAACGGGGTCAACGAAAAAAAAAAAGCTTCATATTTAATAGTATTTTGAAAAAATAAAAAAGAATATATTTATAGAAATAAGATTTTTATATTTTATATATATATATATATATATATATATATATATATATATATATATATATATGTGAGATATGGAAAAATTTAATTCTCACGTGCTGAAAATTAGAATATTTTTTTTTCAAAAGTGCTTAGCTTTTAGATAGAGTGATGCAAAATCTTTTTCTTGGTTAAGGACATAATACATATTCTACTTCTCAGAAAAATAGATACTCAATCAAACATGAATCATTCTGAAATATGCTACATTTCCGTAGTCAACAAAAAATATATCAACACCACCTTTTCAGGCATCATATACCCGAATATCAACTTTTTAGAAAAAAATATTTCAATGAAAAAATATTCTATAACAATCCAGAATTTTTTTTGTGCTTGTAGCCCGGCCCAAAGAGGCTAGGCCCAATAGCTTAAACGTGCGATGTATGTGAGGGGCGGAGGGAGGAAGACTCCTTACCCGGTTAGGAGTCTCCTTACCCCCTGACTTCGACGGACTCTGGGAGGCGTAGTTTCGAATGAAAGGGACGTGGAGTTTATGCAGCTAATCATTAGTTAGTTAGCTATTTCTTTATTTTGATGATACTGATGGATATCAAAAAATTTGTAATTAAACTTGTTGATGATCTAATATTTGTGGATTGATTTAATTATAATTGTTGGTATTGTGTGAATTGTGTTCATTTCAGGCCTAGCATATTCTCTAGGGCTCTGCTCTAGGGATGTGCGGCTGTGTGATGTGCCCAAGCTCGGGTGTTGGGTTTGGGGCGTGACATATTCTTTCTGCAAACTAAACGAGCTTTGAAGATTTTGGAGGATGTTGGAAAGTCACTCGTGACCATAGGGTACCTATACTTGATGTAGGGAAATATAGATGAAAAATACTTCGGGGCATCTATTATTCCCCAATCTTTACATCCGAAGGAAGGACTTCCTACAACTTCTCCATGCTATCAATGTCAAGGAATGGCCTGATGCCATGCTGGGGAAAAAATCTTAAGCAGCCTAGTTCGTCGGAGAAGACAGAGCAGGACGCATTTCAGTATCTGAGTTTGGTTTCAGCTGAGAGTAATTAGGAGTTTCAGTGGCTGGGATCTGATCTTCTTTTCTTTAGTATAGCTGTGCATTCTGTCTGTAGTTGTTGACTTAAAAATGTTCTAGGCCAGTGCTCTGTTTGAGGGGTGCTCGGGAACCAATCTAGAATTCCATTATGTAAGTTCCCAAATTTGCTCTCCCTGTACTTCTTAGAGTTATTTGTAGCTCTATGTCCCTCATTTCATTTCATGAATGAAATGTGAGGTGTAGCTTTTCTACCGTCTTGTCCCTCCTTTTAAGATATCGAAACCAATATCTCCTAAGAAACTAAAAAATTCACATAATATCTTCCAACCAGCTTTTTGGTGAGTCTTTGAGTTGTTATAAATGGTATTAAAACAGATTTGGCCTATCATATGTGAACTGAGGAATACCACCGCATGGGTTCATTTAGATTGACTACGAGCTATGCTTAATCCTATATGGGTTATCATCCAGAAGAATCTGGATAGTTTTTGGGTGAAGTTGAATACCTCACATGCCCCAAAAATATCCTGGAGGCAAGCATAGATCCCTTTCACTTGGGCTAGGAGGTCTATCTATGTCTTTGTTTATCACACATCAACCAAGGCCCACCAGGCTCCCACTCGCTTGTGGCACAAGTTAGAATCGCACCAAGACAGGATTTCGAGTTTAAGTCCTGCTCGAATTTCTCCTCGACATCCAAATAATGAATGGATGCAAGTACAACGTCATGGCCTAAACCAGAGGCCTCAAAAGGTATTTACCACCATTGACGCTATATCTCCAAAGCTTTTATAACTTTATAAGGTAGGTGTGCAACTAAATAGCCAGGCTGCAGTTAGGTAAGCAATGTTTATTGAACATTAACTTGATCAGACATTTCATAATCATATTTATCTTTTTTTAATTAATGTCTGGACCAAAACCTGTCGCCATCCTTTTCAATCCATTTAAATATATCAAGACTAGATCATTTAAGCATGTGTGAAAAATGTGATGCATTTAAGCAAGTTGACATTTGATTAGTGGGTGGGAATCTGATAAAAAATACTTCATTCTTTGTCGTGAATTTAAATACTTCAATCATTCATTAGAAATATATAGTTGTGTAATATTTTTTAATGAAAATATAGATATATTTACCTTTCATTTTATTGTTGTAAAAGAGTGAATTTATTTCCTTAGCAAGCAACTCTCCAAGAGGCAGCATGACTGCTTTATTTTCTTTTTCTTTTGATATCTAATGCCGCATAGCCAACATAGTATTTTTCTCTCTCTCAGTTTCCATCAAATTTTGATCTCTATATCTACCTACATGTTTTTTTTTTTCCTCCTTGTCCTGTTCCAATTTTATTCAATTCTTGATAGAGCTTTATATTACGCACCACAAGATCATCATCTAATTGATTGGCCTCCTCTGTCTGTTTAATCTTTTATTGAGCAATATAAGACCTGTTTTTATTACAATTAGAATAAATAATTATCTCCATGGGCTATGTTGTCTGAAGAAGAAAGTAGATATGGCCATTCCCGTATTTTCCCTATGTGGCAAAGCACATGCATGGCACATACGACAAGGCCATCTCTTTCATGTAGCCGCAGATGGGCATGACTGCTTGTGGCTGGACAGCTAAGAGAAAAAGATCTCCACGATGAAATGCTCGGAGTAATTTGAATTATAATAATATATACATATGACGTGCGCTTGCGTGTGGCTCATTAGTTGCTATAGAACTAATTTGTTTTTTCTTTAAGCAAAAAAATTAGTTTTTATAAAAATAAATTATAGAAATTTTTTTAAGATTAGAGATCAATTATACTTGCATCCAATAGTATAAAAAACCTACGCTAGTCTGTTGTGATTTTTTTATCGAATATTTTAATTCATGACTTAACATAACGTTAGTCACACCGTTAACTTAATGTATGTATCCTCATCTTAACTCAAAGATAATTTTGGATTCACTAATATTGTTAATTTAATCGGTATTAATGTAGATTTTACAAACTGTTGGATGTAAGTGTAATAAATATAAATTTAGAAAGATTGTATTTTACTTAATTTTTTAATATCACAATCATATGTTTAAACTTATCTATTTATCATCGTCGTTGTCGTCATCGTCGTCTCATTTCTGCACTTTTTCGAGCCACTATAATGTATGTGCCAATTATAAGATGCCTATCAGATAGGACTCTGGACACGGGAACATGCACCTACTAGGAGGGATGAGAAATATAATGGAAAGGAAGCTTGCTAGGGTTGACCCTTTCTTTTGTTTTGAAGTGATATAGGGATACAAAAATATAAAATACATATAATATATGGTTGCAGGGTTCATGCATCTGGCCAAGCCAATGGATGCAAGGGTTTGTGGGCATGGGATTCTTTCTGATGCCCCAGATGTCAACCAGCTTGCGGCGGCATGTGGTTGGAAGGGTGTTTCTTCTTTGCAGTGTCCGCTCCTCTCCCTCACCCCCACCTTCTTTAGGTTCTTGGACAATTTGGTGGGGGTTGGGGACTAAGGCAGGATCAGTCGGCATCTCACTTTGGGATAGGTGGGAAGCCAGGTGGACGTCCAAGGTCTTAGTCCTGTTGGATGTTTTCCATGGACCTGATCTCGGATCCTCCCAGATGGATACTGCTTTGAATCAGAACTCGGTGATCGATGTAAAGCATAGCTTTCCACTGTTCTTCTTTGGACTTCTGATCAGATTTATTTGAGTCAGTCTCAAGCGAAGAAAAATGGCACCTTTAAGAATGTACATATATATGATCGCATGCCTGCAATCTAAATTCTTTATCTGGTCCATCCATGGCTCTTTTGGGTGTGTGTGGGGAGGGAGGGGAAGAGAGAGAGAGAGAGAGAGAGGGGGTAAACAAGACGATCGTTCTGGGACATCTTGCAAACTTCGATCCCTTCCTTCACAGCGTGCAGAATAGGCCGAACGCTATCTAAGAGCCACCCATTTAGGCTCTTGCGGGGGCCAACTTTGGATTGTCCCCACGCAGGAAAACTTAAATGATAAAAACCTCATCTCCTGCAATGATAACAGCCAAGTATTAGTGCATGCGAATACTGGGTATTGGATTCCACAGAAGGATTCAGCGGTTTAGAATCCTTCTCCAATGGCGGCGGACAACACGATCACGCATCCCTCGGGCAAATCTAACCAAAAAAGCTTAGGATTTTAATCAACTCTGAAGTGTAAACAAAGCCAAGTGGAGAAAGCATCATTGGATATAGCTTGAAGCTTTTGAGTGGTGGTGGTGTGTTTTGGGATTTTATATGCAGTTATGGATGAGTGATCTCTATAGACTGACGTTGATCTCCACCAATAAGTTCTTTGTATGATTGCTTAATGCGGAAGTGTTAAAAAGAAACACTGCATCAGTGGCTAGTCTCCAAATATTCTACCAACGACTATTAATTTTAGTTTGTCGGTATCTCGCTTCCACGTGGTTAAGTAGTTCTTCACAAGAATAGGTTTTCAATTACCGAGTCTCGTACAAAAAAAGAGAGAAAAACCATAAAATATTTTAATCTGTGCTACGTGGAGAGCCAGGATGATTGCATGCCTATGGACTCGGGCTAACATAAGGGAACGACAAAAAGTTGCCAAGAACTTCCACGACGATGCAAAGAATTCGCAAGCTAGGAGGAAAGCCAAGATGGTCAAGATTTTTGTGGCTCAGGTCTCCTATTGCTGGTCAAATCGTGTGATAAGACTTGTCTGCCAGCTTGCCACGCTTTCCATTGAACGTCATGGCATTTGGCATGTAATCGTTATTTGGTTCCTTCACATCAGATTGAGTTTCAATAAAAACATACTCATATGTCACAAGCATAAATTTTACCATGCGGATTATGTCACATTAATTTGTTTTTAGAAAATATTTGAGAAACGATAGAAGATAGTAAGTCAGGTTGAGTGACTATATATAGATAGGGATGCGAGTTGCATTATGAAACATTTTCTTATTATATTTATTAAAATTTGCTTTTATTAAAAGTTTAAAACTTACATTGCATGCATTTTAATAATATAATGTTGTCGTAGTTAATTAACAATAATATCGATTATTTGCATCCCTAAGACTAAAGGCATAGCAAGCTATATTGTACTATGTTAAAGGAGAATCCAATCTAGGGAATGTAGGATCCCTTGTAGGGCTTCTTCTTCCGCTTCTTTACTCTTTATTTTTTGAATGATAATCAAAAGCTGGCAAATTATCCCATTTCATTTCACAAGGTGTGAAGGAACTAGTTTAAAGGCTAAAAACAACACTAACTCATATAATTGGATTAATGTTTATATCCAATTGATGCAGCAATTTTAGTGAAACCATATGTCTCCTTTTGTAACAAATAAAGGATCGAAGACTGTTTTTTTTTTCTTTTTTTTTTATTAACACTCTTCTGGCCGCATACAAGAAAGGGTAATAACGGTGTGCTTCCATCATGATACATTGAAGAATCATTTTAGTATGCAGAACAGCACGATTCACATGATAGGACATGCTTTGCACCATAGTGTTTGATGCTTTCCATCTAATCCAGGATTTTCACATGTATATCCTTATAAATATTTGAAATTACATGTATACTATCATGAATTCACTATTTGTGTGATACATTTATAAATTATTTTTTATTGCACATCTATCACAGTCCACTCAATGATGTTAGTTTAACTAGAATTTAATTATATATATATATATATATATATATAGATATATATACCCTTGTAAATATCTAAAATTATATAAATATTCTTTCAAGTTTGTTATTTGCATGTATATCTTTATAAGTTATTTCTTTTTGATCTGTCCTTATTGAGTTAAGAACATTCTCCTCATTAATTTTCAACAACTCATTTCTTCACGATGTTATAAATATCTATAAGTACGCAAGAACATATGTCTAATTCTAGATATTTATAAAGGTGGGTATATATACATACATATATATATATATATATATATATATATATATATATATATATATATATATATATATATATATATATATATATATATATATATATATATATATATATGTATGTATGTATGTATGTATGTGATGCGGGATTTGCACCCCGTCACCAGCAGAGCCCACACACCAGCCGAGCAGGGGAAGAAAGAGTGTCCCTCAGAAGGTATTGTCCGCTTTGGGTCCGATTTGGGGGTCGAGCGTACCCGGAGCCCTCCTCACGGCGCCTCACGGTTTTGCCCCACAAAAGGCGCCTCCTAAGGGAAGGGTGATTGAGCCCCCCATTATATGGCACAGACCTTCCCGCTGATTAGCCGATGTGGGACTAAATTCGGGGAACCCCCCGTAACACAGCCCCCCCAGCGGGGAGGTCCTGTGCCCGGGTCGGCTCCTTTGCTGGATAAGCGGAGGGCCGAGGCCCTCCTTCTAGCGCCATCTGATGCGGGATTTGCACCCCGTCACCAGCAGAGCCCACACACCAGCCGAGCAGGGGAAGAAAGAGTGTCCCTCAGAAGGTATTGTCCGCTTTGGGTCCGATTTGGGGGTCGAGCGTACCCGGAGCCCTCCTCACGGCGCCTCACGGTTTTGCCCCACAAAAGGCGCCTCCTAAGGGAAGGGTGATTGAGCCCCCCATTATATGGCACAGACCTTCCCGCTGATTAGCCGATGTGGGACTAAATTCGGGGAACCCCCCGTAACAGTATGTATAATCTTAACTATAAAACTAACTTTAATTTGGTCATCAGAAGATAAGCATCTATAAATGTGAAAGGTCATTTAAATTGCACTTAGAATCACCATTCCACTCTTAGCCGAATCCTATGAAAAACTAGAGATGTATGGACCTAATGCTATCTGAATATAAATCTTGGATGCCATTCTAGTCTGTTTATTGTTGCAAATGGAATCAATAATCGAGTTACATAGATGCTAGCTTCAATGTGGACTCCAAAAAATTTTCTTCCCATGCATTAATTTTTATCCTTGCAAGTCTATCCAAGCTTCATGCTGTATGACATCGTAATAATCAAAATAGAAGCTCAGATATGATGCCATATATAGATTGGGCAGATGAGATACATATCAAAGTAAAATGTAAACTCGAACTCTGCATGTTATTTGCATTCGCAGTTGAAAAATAGCAACATCTTTCTAGCTACAGGAAAATTGACAAAATACCAAAGATCCTTCAGACTAGAATAATATAAACTAGTAGCTAGCCAACCCCATGACTCCAATTTCGAACATGTGGAACCCATCCGGTTCAATCAAATCAGCAATTAATGCCGTCGCAACCTAGCTACTCATTTATGTCTAATCTAGCCTATTTTCTAAGCCCATTGGCCGAACCAACTTCAACACACTGCATCTGGTCGACCTTCCAGAATCATAAATTACAAAGTACATGTGACACAAAAGACCCAGAAGGGCTGGTCATGGGTCTACCAATGAAAATAATAAAATAAATACCCAAGCGAATATCTCACATGCTTAATAACTTTCGTGGGCCGGCCGTGAAGACGGAATAGAGCAGTTATTTTTGAGAGCGACCCAGCCACGATTATTGGTTGAATCCGAAGAATCACTAGCAAAAAGTGTGAGCGTCATCCTCTACTTTAAGACATCCAAGCCGTGGTTAGTGGTGGTGTGGCGTTCCACGCCAAGCATATATATAGAGAGGCCAACAGAGTCGCGGATTGGATGGCCAATCACTCTAGAGGTACCCTATGAGTGGAAGAAAGGAAACCTGGGATGTATTGTTTTTTGATTTTTTTTTTTTTTGATGTGTCCACACTAGAGTTATATAAATCATCAATCTCTAAAAAAAAAAAAAAAAAACACCTCATGGAGAGGATGAACAGTTCCAAAGACAACGATGTCGGCAGAACGTTCTTGATCCGTGCCGCATTTTGACTCCTGCCACTCCACATTTAGGCTGCACATACGCGTTGATCATTAGATCGCGATCTCAAAGCATTATAAACTCTTTCATACATCCGATTATACGGATCTCAATGCGATGATTGCGCCATATAACGGTGGATTCGCGCGAAAGATACAGCCCCTGTGCTGTCCGTCTCTCCCCGCGTCCACTTGCTATTCACGCTAGCTACAGGGAGAATGGAGAAAGACTTAACGAGAAGCAGCCATAATACCACGTCTTGCGTAACCACACGGTTTGTCTGTTCGTATCCTTCGAGTCGCGTCTGTTTTAATTTTCTCGGGCTCGTGCTTGTCGGCCCTGTCGACGTCGCAGCATTATAGGGACAAAGGCCCAGCTTCTCTCTAGTTAAAATAAAAATCCAAACAAAACAAAAATAAAGCCTTCCATTTGTTATCCTCCCTTGGCATCTTTTGTTATTGAAAGGGAGGCGATCACCGCCCGGCTATCTCCCATTGATATCACGTTTGCGTCTACGTCCCTTTCGTCCATCAAAACCATTCACAACCCTTTCCCTCTTCCACCCTCCTCCAGCTCTTATCCACCTAGCTCTTTTCCCACTCCTTTTACTGCTTCCACCATTCCCCTCTCTGGCTTTCTCAAGTGTTCTTCTTCCTCCTCCTCATCCGTCTCCTTTTATCTCTTTATATATGAGAGTGAGCATAACATGGTTTGCCGGGAAGAGTCGTGCCATACCATCGTCGTCGTACAGGCCTTTTGTACTCGTCTCATAGAATCCGGTCTCGGCGATTGGATCAGGAGGTGAGATATTGTGATGCATGGATTGCCTCCAAGACTGGCCCGAACCAATCGTCCGCGTCCAGTCCCTTTCGGACAGCGGCGCCACCGCGATCCCCGACAGGTACATAAAGCCGCCCTCCGACCGTCCTTCTTCGGCCCCATGCGCCAACCTCGGCATCCCGGTCATCGACCTCGCTTCGCTCGCCAGCGGTGGCACCGCCGACTGCGCGGCCGTCGTTCAGGCCGTATCCGACGCGTGCCGGGACTGGGGATTCTTCCAGGTGGTGAATCATGGCGTGGACCTAGCGCTGATGAGAAGGATGAGGGAAGTGTGGCGGGGGTTCTTCCATTTACCCATGGAGGTGAAGCAGGCGTATGCCAATTCCCCGAAGACCTACGAGGGCTACGGCAGCCGGCTCGGGATCGAGAAGGGCGCCATTCTTGACTGGGGCGACTACTACTTCCTCCACGTCCTCCCCCCCTCCCTAAAAAGCCATGACAAATGGCCTGCCCTCCCTCCTCCCTTGAGGTACATAACAACAAGCTTGGATCATTAATTCTTCCTTTGTTTCCAAGTTAAGATGGGAGCCACATCGACAATTCGTTAGGATAACAGAGAAAGCAGAAATAATTGGATCGAATTCGTATTTCTTCGCATATCTAAACGTACCCGCGGTTATTTTGGATCAGCAGGGAGATCACCGACGAGTACAGCCAAGAATTGATAAAGCTGTGCGAAAGAGTGATGAAGGTGCTGTCGTCAGGCCTGGGACTGGACGAGAATTTCCTGCAGAAGGCGTTCGGCGGGGACGACGTCGGTGTTTGTATGAGGGTCAATTTCTACCCCAAGTGCCCCCAGCCGGACCTCACGCTCGGCCTTTCCTCGCATTCGGATCCCGGCGGCATAACCGTGCTCCTGGCCGACGACCGCGTCAAGGGCCTTCAGGTTCGTCGAGGCGATGGCTGGGTCACCGTTCGGCCGATTGCCGACGCCTTTATCATCAACGTCGGCGATCAAATTCAGGTTCCTCTCTTTCCCTCCCTCCTCTCCCTCTGCACTCGTTCACCGCGACACGTGCTGGTGGCTCAGTGGAGACAAACTATCTGCTGTCGCCTAGCTGCAAGGTTCCGATCGAGAAGCCGGTCTCCATCCTTCCCTGCTAGTTCTTTGCGTGACCAGCTGCATTGAGTGGTCTATATATACCAAGGAGTGGTCCCATTGCGAGGGCAAATAGAAAGAGGCCACCTCGGACCAGTGCCTTGTCTGCTCGACCGTGACCGTCCATGAGCCTCGAGCCTCTTTTTCTTTGCCCTCTCCAGGACAATGCCTCCGCAAGCTCCCAAAAAACGCCGGAAAAGTCACCCGCAGGGCAGCTGGAAAACCAGCTCAGTTGTAGGCTAATTAATTTTCACCACCTGGACATTTTAGCCGCCTAAACATAATGCTTTAAAACAAAATAAAACCAGATTGGGCCAAACAATTCACCTCCGCACTCGAGCCAATGAAACCCTAAGTGCTCCGCCTTCCTCTCTCCCTTTCTTCTTCTTTTCTTCTTCTTTTTTTTTTTTTTTTTTTTTTAGGTGGAAGATGTTCGAAAGAGGTTCGATATCACGATATAGATGGTGCTAGCTCGGCAGAGATTTTAGATTCTATTCATTTGGGAGAAAAGGACGTAACGCTCAGCTAGGATTTCATCCACTCAAAAAAGAGATGAGGGTTGTGGCGCTCGGCTGAATCATTATTATTTTTTTATACTAAGATGATCAAAATATCTGGAAATAAATATGTGTGGTGTATCATTTAGCTAGCACACAAGGATAAAACCTGTAATTGTGGCAATCATGTTGCACAATTTAGCATGTCAATTCCAAGGGAGCAAGCAGAATACGCCACATTGGAATGACTTTTAAGAGTACCTTTTTGAATTAATTTAGCATTTTCCTGTTTTACGGCCGCTTGGATGGTTCTGTGCTCGTACACGTCTTTGGACGTTCTTTTCGTGACCCTCGTGGAGGAATTGTAAGTCTACTTTTATTTAGCCTTCAACACTCTTGTCTTATCCTTAATCTGAAGGTCATTTTCTATTGCAGAAGCTCCTGGATGCCTTTGAAGAGAAAGATAGAAAATTTGCTAATCGACCAAAGTTGAATGTATTTTTTAAAAAAAATATAAAAAATAGAAAAATTAACAAGTGCATGATCTAGATTTTTTTATTAATATATAATAAAACTAAATTACAAAATCTCTATTTATATTAGAAAGATCTAAATTTATATAATTCAAGCTGAATTTTTCGTTTAGTTAAAAGATGTTATATATATATATATATATATATATATATATATATATATATATATATATATATATATATATATATATATATATATATATATATATATATATATATATATATATATATATATATATATGATAAATGAATATAAACATAAAAAGCTAAATTTTTACGAGATGTAGATATCGGTTTCTATATCAACTTTATTTTTAGTCACTTTATTTTTTTCTTTCTCAATTAAGAGATGCCCGATCAAATTATTTTTGGAAAGATTTTTTTTTTTTTGATTGGCCTGTTTCAAAGTCCAAATAATAAAATTTGATCCTAATCTATTGGCACATCACATTCTTATAGAATGGTATCTCGTCATAGAGCTTTAAAAATTATCTGATCTATAATATATATATATCTATATCTATATATATATATATATTTATTTCAATTAGATGGCGCAAGGACAAATTAAAATCTTTTGGCTTTCCGCTTACTCTTGCACCCATACCAATTCCACCTGCAGCGGCAAGGTAGTTTACTTGAAATCTAGTGATCATCCTAGATCATGTCTTCAATCAAAACCTGCTGATTATTCATGAGCAGGCTATGGTCTCAATATTGCTGAGGCAGGCATGATCAGTGAAAATTTAGAAAAGTATAGCCGCCTCTTATAAAAGGATAAAGTTCAGCAATGGATAGAGGAATCATGTCACATATTTCCCAACGGTCAATATTTTAGAGAGCAAAGGGTATTTCTTGTCCAATTTCAATCCCACGTGCTCATTCTTTTGGTCCAAGCCCTCCCTGAGTCCCCACATGCCACGCCTCCCATCCTGCTGCGACACCACCGCATCATGGCTCCTCTAATTCTCATTAAAAATTACCAAGAAAATCACTAATTAATTGGTCTTTTGAGTCACCATTGATGTCGGATGCGCTACCACCTTAGCCAAAATTCTATATAATACTGGAGAGTCAGATCTTAAAATAGATACCACTTAAAATTCCACATGACATTATTATCGCATGAATACTTTATGTCGACACACTGTGCTTATTTTTAAACTCCAAAGAAATCATATTATATCATTACTCATTACATACAAGCTTACAATGGATATCCATAAGATATGATGAAACAATATTTGTTTCTAATTTGTGGCAGGTGCTGAGCAACGCGACGTATAGAAGCGTGGAGCATAGAGTGGTGGTGAATTCGGATTCGGAGCGGATATCTTTTGCCTTCTTCTACAACCCAAAAAGCGATCTGTCCATAGGACCAGCCCCAATACTGGTGACACCTGATCGCCCTGCACTCTACCAACCGATGACCTTCGACGAGTACCGCCTCTACATCAGGAAGAAGGGACCTCGTGGAAAATCCCAAGTAGAATCGCTCAAGGCCATCTAATGTTATCTTTGATCTTCCTCATCTCTTGTATTCTCATCTATATATATATATATATATATCATTGGTATCGCAATAGTAAGAATTCATACATGTAAATCTTTGGCTACGTCTCTCTCTTTATTTCTCTTGCATACGTGGAAGATTGAAATGGAAAAATTCAAAGGAAAATCTGTGGTAGACCCGGTAATACTCATTGGTGTCCCCGTTGGCCTTTCGCGTGTAGGGTGGGAGAGATGCTGATGTCGGGCCTACCACGAAGCATCCGCGATGATGCTCGAAATACGGCCACGTGTGATGCGTGCGTAATAGGGCGGGTGGGTGGACGGGTGTACGATGGACGGGGGCTGTATCTTTCGCGCGAAAGAAGGATTCGCCCTCCTCCGTGCGAATATATCGTAAGATCGCGCGATGGTCGCTTCGAGATCCGTGCAGACGCATGATTGGAGGAGTTCGGAGTGATTTGAGATACGTGCAACGGTCGACGTTGCGAAAGGAGATCGATCATTCTTTTGCGCGGGAGATCAACCCGAACCGGTTGCATGATTGGAGATCGAACGGTACGATGCCCGACAACCAGGACCATCTCGCCGTCGCGCTCCTAAGTGAAACAAATACCACCGACCGAAGCGGGGCCTACTTTTCTTCTTTTTTTTCTTTTTTTTGTCCCCAGAAGCCACGTACGAGGTGATGATGGTACCATTGCTACATTAATAAAGGAGACATAGTTGTTGGATACGCATGTTTTCTGCAACTCTAATCTTGGTGGATAAAAAAAATAAAAAAAGCACTAGGGGTAGGAAGTTTCTAATGTTGCTATGATGTATAATGAGCTTATCAAGCCAATAATATTGGGTTTGAGATTTTTTTTTTATATGCATTAACCAGGAGCCTCCAAAGTATTTTATGATTTCTACTGCCCCTAAACCCTACCAATGGAACAAAAATACAGTATCATAATGGTGAATTATAAAAAAAAGAAACCTAGACTAGGTTCTCTCGGCCTACGGAGACCTGCCATTTAAAAAACTATAGAAAATTTTTGCAACTTGAGTCTAAGAGGATCTACGGAGTTGTTGATGATTTGAGATGCCACCGGATAGGTATTATGTCGCAGCTGCAACAAGCATGTGAAGTTGAAAAATATATGGTGACGCGACAAGCTACTAAAATAACCTAGCCTCAGGGGAGTGGCTTAGATTTCAATTTGATAATATATTATTATTCCAACTTCAGATTGAGTCTGCTTAACTTCGATGAGAGAGAGAGAGATGCAACTTCTTCGAACAGCATATTTCATAACTTGGTTCAAACCATTTCCAAGGTGCTTTCTAATAGACTTGCCTCTCTATTCCTTGATCTTCTTGATCCTGCGCGAAAGGCTTTCACCAAAGGCAGGTGTATATTGGATAGCTTTCTTTATGCATAGGAAATAATTTATCACTGCAAGAAGAAACACCTTTATAAGCTGGACTTCGAAAAGGTTTTCGATCATCTTGATTGGAGCTTCCTATTCAAGAGGCTCGTAAAGGATTCCCCTGTTTATGGATTAAATGGATTAAGATAGTTGAGCAGAATTCTCAACCTAAAGAGAAAAAGAAAATTAGTATATGTGTTTTAGGGGACCTCAACTAGGAGGTAAGCTTTTGCAATCTGCAAGCTGCGATGATAGTAGTATTTTCTATCAAGCCAATGCAGACCAGGTGGCTGTTCTGAAGTTTATGCTCTACGCTTTCGAGATAGCTTCAGGTCTAAGAAATAACTTTGCTAAAAGTTTTGCTGTTGATTTGGACAAAGAAAATACAGATGGCAATATGTTTGCTATCATGTTTAATTGTATCGGAAGATTATTTTCCCATCAACTATTTAGGACTGCCTCTCTCTGACTAGTCTCAAGCAAGCGGACTGGCTACCTCTTCTTGCAGGGTTCAGCGATAAAGTAGCTGATTTGATGGAAGCACCTTTCAATTGGAGGAAGAATCCTTTTTGAGGATGCTGCCCTTTCTAGTCTCCGTTATTACATGTCAACTTTTAAGCTGCCAGCTTGGGTGATGAAGACAATAGTACATCTACCTAAATTCCTCCGGAAAGGAGTTGCTAAAGTGAATGGATTTTGTTGCCTTGTTAGCTGGGGTGAGGCTTATAAAGCCAAAGAATGAGAAATCAAAATATTAGATTCTTTTACCGATCGATGATTATTAGATAATAAAAAAATAGAATTAGAAGCCTTGAGGACAGCAGCGGTCAGATGATAGATGACTAGTATCAGTAGGAAACTCCTGCAGTTTTTTAGATTAAGGTGGATGGCTCGGATTGGCAGAAGTGGGTTGTCCTTCAGGCCAGCACTGACGGAGAGGATATCAGAGGTGGATAACGCAGTCCTTCTCCGCTCGATTTCGGCCTTTAGGAAGCTATTTGGTCTTTGGGCGAAAATAAGACTCTGGAGTCGGATGGGTTTCTTCCAGCCTTCTTCAGGAGATATTGGTTTATCATTAAGCAGGAGGTGACTACGGCCATCCAACAGTTCTTCGAGACGACTCTAATGCCTAGGGCCTAGAAGAGGATCTTTATCGCTCTGTTTCCGAAGAGCCAGAACGCCACGGTGCCGGGCCACTAGAGAATGATCGGTCTATGCATCACTTTGTACAAGGCCACCATGAAGATTTTAAATTCTAGTCTGAGAGAAATCCTGCCCTGACTCATTAGTCTTAAGCAAGGGGCTTTCGTTGGGGGTTGTAGTATTTGTGACAATGTCCTCATTGTCCAGAAGTTCATGTTTGGTCTCCAAAGAGCCCTGTGCCCAAGAAGCTTTATGGGTATTAGGCTTGATATGGAGAGAGCGTACGATTGGATGAGCCGGTGCTTCTTAATTCGCTCCTTGGAGAGCTTTAGTTTTCACAAGACATGAATCAGATGGATTATAGACCGTGTTCAGGCTCCTTCCTTTGCCATATTGGTAAACGGTATATCTACGCAGTTCTTTGAGTCTTCGATCGAGCTTTGACAAGACTGCTCACTTTCTCCTTTCCTCTTCATTATCTATGCAAATGCCTTGTCTAGAGCCCCCCAGGCTGCTTCAGTGTCTCAAGCCTTGGAGGTCCATAGGCCCGTGTATGATTTCGTGCCTCCTATTTGTTGATGATTGAATGCTTCTGGCTAGAGCGATGAAGCAGCCTATGTAGGTGATTCGGAGAATCTTGGCAGAGTACTGCATAACTTTTAGGCAGCAGGTCAACTTAGCCAAGTCAGTTATGTGCTTCAGTTCGAAGATCAAACCGCGGCTTAGGACCACTATTAAAAAATTGTTGGGTGTGGGCGAGCAGGAGGACATCTTGAGATATCTAGGGGTACCTATCACCAGTCGATGCCTTCGCAGGTCAGATTGCACCACTATAGAACAAAGCATCAGGAAAAGGCTTGAGGGATGACAGTCGGGCGCTCTTTCTATGATAGGCAGGGTCACCTTGGTACGGTCTGTCCTTAGTTCTATTCCGATATATCTACTATCCAACACTATTATGCCCATGGCACCATTGAGGACTTTGGAGCAGATGTTTAAGAGCTTCGGGCAGGCGGGAGAGCAGAAGTGGAGTTCACCTGATGGCTTGGGATGTGGTTTGTCAGCCTCTTAGCAGTAGAGGGTTGAGAATTCACTCCTTACTTGTGAGGCGAGAGCTCCTTGCTACCAGATACGTTTTCAGGTACCTTCTTGAGCCTGAGAGCCTATGGAGCACCCTGCTGAGGGCCAAAAATGGCACGTAGACCTTGGCCCTTGATTTCCATACTGGGCAACACGGTTCATTCAAATGGAGGAAGATCTGTACTTGTGCACTGGTGGTACTCCTTAGGATCAGATGGTCTGTCTATTAACATGATGGATAATAGATGGCTGACGGAGCGACTGCTTGCCTTGTGGCCTACCATGATCGATCTGGAGAACTTGGCCGGCTGCAGAGTTTGTGACCTGATTATCTCTGAGAAGAGAAAATGGAATGAGAATACTACAAAGAGAGTCTTTGAGGTCCAGTTGGTCGAGAGAGTCCTAGCTCTACCGATTCCAATTAGGGGGGTCACGGACAAGAGGATCTAGAGAGCAACCGGCAGGTCAAAAGTCAGTGCTTGAGACCTACCATGATCGACTTGGCGGATTGATGGTGAATGGATCTGGAGGCTTCGCATTCACCCTCGTGTTGCCTTATTCATCTAGAAGGTGGCAAGGGGTTGTTTGTCAACTAGGAGCATGCTGACCAGACGGGGGTTGAAGATCAGTCCTGCCTCTGATGGGAGCCCAGAGGTCGAGGAGTCTGTCACCCATGTCTTGTTTGGTTGCCCGCGGGCAATTCAAATTTGGAGGGGGACTACGGCTGTCTCGAGCTTTTTGCAGTCCGGGTCCTCGGCTGAGGACTTCCTTGGCTATCTGAAGGATTCTATAAGGAGCCCTACTACTGTAGCTCGAGGTATCAAGTGTGTTTATGTGGTCTATTATGTTTGGCTAGACATTAATGCCCGCATCTTCGAAAATAGAAGGATGCATTTGAGGATCGTGGTGGATAGGGCACTTCTACATGCTACTGAAATCACTCAGCCTTCTGCTCTTATTTCATCTAGGATAGCTAGGAGCATCTAGGATTCCCATTCAGCTTTTACAGCGATCCGAATGGTTTTCATCTCTTGGGAGCCTCCACCTCTGAGCTTTCTTATGTTAAAATTTGACGGCAATGTGACTGATGGCGGCGGCAAGGGAGGTGTTGGCTTTGTGATCATAGATCACGACTCCAGACTAATAGTGGCCAAGGGTTGACGCATCTTTGACATGTCTACCCCCGAAAAAGAGTTGAGAGCCGTCTGGAAAGGCCTTACCTATGCAGAGCTCGTTTTGGGAGTGGATAGGATCCATCTTGAAGGAGATTATGCTACGATGATCGAGTAGATTCAGAATCTGCACAGGACCGGTGATGGACACTTATTGCTGTTGGACATTTGCAGGCTGTCGAGAGGTTGTAGTGCATTCCGGGCTACTCAAGTCAACCAAGAGGCAAATGGGGCTGCTGACTGGGTCGCCTCGTTTGCTGCACAGCATTCGAGTAGAGTCCTCTGGGAGAACCACGAGGCTACTCCTCTTCTACGACAACTCCCTTTTTTTGACTTTCTTGGTTCTACTCATGCTAGATTGGTACGAGTCACCATTGTACCAAAATAAAAAAGGCAAGGAAGAGAAAGACCTTGGCTTAAAAACTCTTGATGACATGAAGGGAGCTCTCCTCGCACGATTACGGGAACTTCAAAAAGATGTGAATAAGTGAACGGTAACATTGAAATAATATCAGCAGAAGCAAGTCGTTATACAACAAGAAGTGTATGGCTTGTGCCATTGCTCTCCTTATATAGGAGATTCGGTAATATGATCTATTGTACTGCCTCGTACTGTACCATACCGAAAGAAAACGGTATGAAATTTAACTTCGAGTCGGTACAAATTCAGACTGCCCTATATTGAGGTGTATTGATTTGTACCAAAATGTACTGAGGCATACCAAAAAGTACCGAGGTATGTACCAATTTATAAGGAAGTGTATCGACCTGAATCGAGACGTACGGAGATAAAAATTGAGAAAAATAGTTAGAAAGCTATTTTGGTACCAGAGTATATTATACCGTACTATACTGATAAGATATTGAAATGGTATTTGGTACTTAGATTGTAGATCTTGATTAATAATGTGCCTATTCTGCACCAAGAACGATCACTTGTCCCGTCTGCAATACTGTGTAGAAGAAAAACTTCCTTGCGCTGGTGTCCTATAGATTAAACGTTATTAGTGTCATTTTGCAACTTGAAAAAGCCACGTCCATAGCAGCACGGAATTTTAAAACCCAGTGGGGCACTTAGCTCAGCTACTTTATATTGCGAGCACATTGTGATCAGTACTTGCGGTTTTATAAAGGCATTCTTTTTCTGCCAACATAGATGCTTTTGCTCCTCAAGGGAAAAAATATACATAATGGCGATGAATTTTCCCTACTTCTCTAGAAGAAGGAATAGAAAAGAAATACGGACACATGATTGCAGCTTTAAAGAGTATATTTAGAATTTAACATTAACCACCAATGTGCTGCTACAATTTTGAAATTATCAAACTATACGTACGTAAGGCCATATATTTGCATTTGTGTTGGAAGACATTGATTGAAGGTGTTGAGGCCCTTCCCGTGCACTGCAATCATTTTAAGTAACGCAAGGAATGAACTATTAGCAAGAAAGATCCTAATTATTTTTACCTTTTTTCTTTCTTCTTGAATGCACATAAGTTGATATCTAACAAAAACACTCACAAACCAGATATGTCCCCATAATCATAACCATAACCATTTTATTTTTATCTTTTCCTAACTATTTAGGCTGCAAAACATATGCATGAAAAGAAAATGATCCTCATTTTCCTTGATGAAGTTAACCTGAATCTAATCAAATCAATGTCTAGCATCGTAACGACCCAAAACCTCATCCAAAAAGTCTAGCCATAAGGTATTAGCTTGGGTTCCTTGGCCTGCATAAGCATCGAAAATCTTTTCAATACATAATTGACATGTGACTAAATACAAGCCTGTATAGATCCTCACATGCTCCTCCTGTTTAAAACCCATTATCTTTACTAGGCTAAAGGTCTAAATCTAGTCAAATCTAATAGCTAACACCATAATTAACAGTCAGTATAAAAATGGGCTTTTGCTTCAATGTTCACTAGTCCACATGGACCATGGGCTATGTCTATTTTGATATCATTTATAATAATCTAGGACCTCATCCAAAAAAGCTAACAAGACTGTATAAGTATGCAAGATCTACCTAATGCATAGCCAATATGAGACTAAAAACGTCGACATAGATCCTCATATACTCTCCTTATATAAATCCAAGCAAAGATGTGCCCTCACTATGCTAAGGGTCCAAATCCAATTTAATTCAATCACAAACAGCATGATTGGCTCATAGTTAGTCCCAAAAAGGATCCATGTTGTGATGCCCTTCAGTCCACATAGGATATAAACTGAATATGCTCTAATACTATTTATAATGACCTAGAACTTCACCCAAAAAGGATAGCCAAAATATATTATTTAGGTTCCTTGGTTTTGCATAGATACCCAAGATATCTCTAGCGCACAACTATTGTAGGACTAAGCATATGTTCGTAGGGATATTTAAATACTCCTCCCACTTAAGACTTAGCTTACTGGCCACTCTAAGAGGCCAAATATAGTCAAAGCCAATTACAAACATCACAATCAGCTCATGGTCAGCTTCAAATAGACCCATGCTGCAATATCCCCTAGCCCACATGAACTATGAACTAAATCTACTCTAATACCATTTATAACAACGACCTAGAACTTCATCCAAAAAAAATTAGCTAAAAAATATTATTTTAGATTTATTCGCCCTATATAAATACCGAAGATGTCAATGCATAGCTGATGTGGGAGTGAACACATGTCCACATAAGTCCTCACAAGCATACCAATATTTGAATGAGGCTAACAATAAAGACTGCAGAATATATAGTGCCGATACCTAAAACTTTATATTGAATGAGGCTAACGATTCTCATCAATTTCTTGTCCTCTAGAGTGAAGGAAGATGCCTTACCAAATCAGGTAATGCAAAATTAAAACATGCAGTCGAGGCCATCACTACCTGAAAGAAGTATTAGAAGCTTACAAGAACTCAAAATTGATGAATTACTACATCCGATAAAAAGTGAAAAGTTAGTTAAACAGAAGAATCTTTATATTGAAACATACAAGGTAGCGGCACTCTGCTCATTCTTGCAGCAGACAAACAAATTACATGGAAAGGCCAATCAGAAGGGGTTACCAAGCAAGATTACTGACAAGAAACAATAAATAATAACAACAGATATTTGCATTTGGAAAGGCCAAAATAATAACAGGCAATGAGCAAAAAACTCCAGTAATTAGTTCCCTCACTGCCTATGTTTACAGAACCATCTTTCGTCAGTCTGATGCTCAGACTGTTGAATCTTCCATTTGAATAGTGTTGCGAAGCCTTTCTCCAATTGGTTCCTGTTCTCGTCACATCAACAAATACATCGTAGCTTATCCATCCAATCCTGTAAGAGCTCAGGAAGTATATCCATGAGAGATGAGGGTAAAAGAACATCTCGTTCAGCAGTACAGAGATTTGGTTCACCTTGTCAGCGTCTGCTTGTAAGATATCATTTGAAATATGTGCTGTCAGTAGCTCCATCTTCCACCAAGGCCTCTTGAAACTTCTCTGGCTCTATAGCCATTCCTATCTTTATCAAAGTGCGAAAAGGCCCTATCAAGATGTTCATCATTTGCCATCCCCTGTAAATGATGAGAGGGAAAAAAATAAACATCTCGTTCAGCACTACAGAGATTTGGTTCACCTTGTCAGTGTCTGCTTGTAAGATATCATTTGCAATATCTGTGTTGTTGGCAGCTCCATCTTCCACCAAGGCCTCTTGAAACTTCTCTGGCTCTATAGCCATTCCTATCTTTATCAAAGTGCGAACAGGCCCTATCAAGATGTTCATCATTTGCCATCCTCCGTAAATGATGAGACAGCAAAAAATTCTCCATAATCAACCACTTCTTTTCCATTGCTATCTACCTGTTTGTAAGAAACATATTTGGTCAAACTCTACAGCATCATCTGCTGAGCAAGGGATGGGATTTCAATCTAAATATGGTGAAAGTCTGTACCTGGACAAATGGCATAAAAATTGATGCAGAGAACCAAATTATAAGCACATCACTGACATAATAATAAGAAATAAAATAGAGCTATCTGTTTTTATCAAATACCTACAAAACGAATCTTTCTAAATCTTTCCCCTGCATGATCATCATGATAGATGCTGTAAAGAATTCTCCAAACAATGCTTTGATCAACTTTAAATTACTTCAGGATAAAAAGTTGGGTATGTGGTTGAGGATTCCAATTTATGTATAAATTAATCATATAGTACAGATCCAATATATTTTTGACATAGACAATTTAGGCAAAAATTGTGCAGAAGTTAAGACAATGTTGAAGTCTAACATTTCTATAAAAAAGGAAAGGATTCTTTTTCATGGACTCTCCAACTCTGGAGTCACGTAGCACACAGCACCGAATCAGGGTTTGCCTACCAAGGACCTAATCCACCAACTGATTCCCTTTGCCCATATGAACATCAGATCAGCAACCACATCTAAATCCAGTATTTCCCTGCTAATGGATCTTGTGCCTATGCAGCTAGGCAAGGTATCCAGCTTCAAGGTTTAGGTATCAGATCACCAAATGCTTCAGGGAACAATCTACATGATATGAGGGCACAAGGGGAGGCAACTATGATAAAGGCAGCGCTTGGCTACTCCATTTCCACAGCTATTTCTTTTGGAGATATTCTTCTGTTTTCAGACATGTGAATCAGCATCTTTTAAGCCCCCTACCCATGTCCTTTGTCCTTAAAAATGCTTTTGAATGTGATGAGCAGCACATGATTGGAAAACAGAAACTTTGCTATTTTGCATGAGATGAAGACTTAATAACACTCAATAACAAAACTATTCACAAAGCAGAAAATAGATAGTAGGGAGGATTTTTTTTTGAGAAAAAACAAGAAAACTGTTTATATAAGAACAGAAACAAAATTGAACAAGGGGTACAGGATCGATGTGCAATTTTGACGTGCTTAAAAAAAAATGGATAAATTTTATGAATTCTTATCAAGATACAATTTAATGTCATTTTAAACACATATTCCTACCATTTTACTGACAGAGATGATGGGCATGAAGGTTTAATGGATGTTCTCACAATCTTTAAGTATATAGCAAAAATTAAAACTTTTTGCTTGATGAAATTGATTTCAGCAATTAGACTAAAGATTTGAAAGCCAGTAAGCATGTTTAAATTAAATTATACCAACATAAACAATAGGAAATAAGGTTACAATTTGTTCGATGTGCATAGTTGATTAACATTTTTGCAAAACATTGTCTGGGAAAAACTTCTTTTTCTATGTTTTCACTCTAAAATTCACTCTCTCATGATGTCTGCTTTACATTCTCTTCATCCCATTTAACATCAATAATTCAGTGTGAACATGCCACCATGAAGGAAAAAATGAGTGTGAATTGACATTTTGCCTTCCTATCCTAAATTTGCTTCTTCAGAGTAGCTTATAATGGATATTTCACAGATCCTAGTCACTGATGCAGTACACCTGTGCGTTTATACTCATAAACACTAGCATTCATGCAAAAGTATGACCTTCGGTACATGTTTTCATCTTGGATTGTCCTCCGGTGCATGGGGCTCCAGCCACCGTGTGAAGGCCAAACGCATGCAGTCTTACCCCCGTATACGGAAAGGCTGTTGCTGTGTTTCGAACTCGTGACACCCAGACCATAATGAAGCAATCTTACCATGTGCCAACTGCCAAGGATCACCCTCTCGTCTTGGATTGTCAAATAGGTTTGAATCAACCCAAAAGAGTCCACACTAAAAAGTGGTCAGCTTCCTGTTTTTATAGTCGAGTACCACATAGCATTTGCGGATACTAGGCAATGCTGTGCATCGTTTCTATCAATTTGAGCTAGAAATTAGCATTACAGAACATGGGATGGATTAGACTCGGTATCAGGTAGTATGTAGTAATCAGGATTGACACGATTTGAGCTAGAAATTACTGAAGATATATGGAATGGATTAGCCTCAGCATCAGATAATATAAATTAATCAATATTAACATGATTTCAGAACATTTTGTGGATTTTTAAGAGTTTGATGGGCCTGCACACGTACACACAAGAGATCTCCTCTTAAAACATTAATCTTCTTACACTAAAAGTTGGTCTAGGAAATTTGCCCCATCACCTGACCCACAACACGCACAGACAAAAAGAAAAAAGAAAGGAAGAAGAAGCAAAGGGAAGAGAGCTGTCCATGGTGCTGCTGAAAAAAGAGAGATCCTATTAGTCTGATGCAATTCATTTAGGGTTTCAAAGAAAAAAAGGGGCATTTGAAACACAGAAATTCAACATATCCAATTTGATATTTAATTTACTTCTAGTGCCATTTGTGGTATGAACAAACTACTCTTACAAGGTGTTATGAAACCCCCCTCCCACAAAAGCTTCTCAAAAGAAAAAAAAACACATGAGAGGTGGTGAACACATCTATGTCCATTTGTCATTTTAACTGCTTTTTCCAAATAAAGGTACCTACAAGCATACATATTTTTGATATTTCAGAAGCCCTGACTTGTATAATTTTCAAATGAAAATCTTGTTTGCTGATGTCTAGTTCACTGCACTCCTTTTAACCTTAATATTTTATTTAGCAGGTTTAGAATCCAACCAACCAATACAGGGTATAGGTTAAACTGTTAAAGTCTGAAGTAATAGATGTATATGGTAGAAGTAAACTGTAAAACTGTTAAAGTCCGAAGGAATACATGTATGTGGTAGAAGTAAACTTACAGCTTCAATGAGCACCTGCACCTTAAGACTCTGCAAGGTGGGAGCCCAATTTTAACAAGGCCAGATTTTAGTTCTTCACAAAGAAACAGTGCCATCATTAACTGTGTTGATCATCTTGAACATTTCTCTTATGTCTTCAACTTCATCGACAGAAATGATCAGCAATAACATGTCAGCAAAAGTCATCAACACCAAATATTTTAGATATTTACAGCACAGGTGTGAGAATAAGAAAACAGGACAGGGGAGAGAAAAAAACTAATAGGATCCAGAAGTTGAAAACTTCACCAAACATACGAGCTTGTCTTTTGAATCTATTCATCATTGAAAACTGCTTGTCTTGACTTGACAATATCTCCAAGAGGAACGTTTGGAGCCTTTTTAGCATTAAGCCAAGGATGCTCTGCAATGAAGAAAAAAGGGTATATCACTGCCAGTCTAGTAATGTAAAAAAAAAGAAAAAGAATAGGTGGCAATCCACACTACAGATATCCTACAGAAAGCTAGCAGACAGCTTCAATAGGTGGCATGGTAATTGAAAGCAATGTGCAGTACCGAGCACTTGTTTTGCATTTGCCCTGAGTTTTGGGTCAGGCTCCACATCTGCGAGACCAGATCCTTGGCACTTTCTGAAACACTTCGCCATGGTTCAGATTTTAAATCAATAAGCCCGTGAAGAATAGCTTGTGCAACCCCTATTCAAATTCTGTAAATCTACTCGTTCATAAGACAGAAAATTTACATTACAAAAGAAGAAAAAGAGATACTACATAAAAGCTTATCACTTATCAGAAATGTACAAGAAGTGCCTCTTTACAACAATATAGCAGGCAGAGAATCTTACCGGCCCAAAAGGGTGGGTCCTCCACATAACAAAATATAGAGAATGACTCCTGCACTCCATATATCTATTTCTGGTCCATAATTGCACTTTAATACTTCAGGAGCCAAGTAGGATGGACTTCCAACAATTTCAGAGAACCCTTCACCTATGATGTTAAAACAATTAATGCTAAGGGAAAATATACACCAAATATTTAAATTAATAACACTGTATAGTAAAGTCAAGCATGTGGACTGTTGATGATATGCACGTGCCAAATGATCATAACAACATTTTATATTTTGAAACATGTGACTGTAGAAAAAGGGAGGGTGAATCTTGGCACAACAGTTAGGTTGCTCCACTGTGAATTGGATATCATAGGTTCGAAACATGGAAGCAACCTCCTTGCACATGGGGGTACAGTTGAGTAAGTCCGAACATTCTCAAACCCTACATAGTAGGAGCCTCATGCACTAGATCGCCCTTTTTTTGACAATAATAAGGGGCTGCTCTCTCTCTCTCTCTCTCTCTCTCTCTCTCTCTATCTTGGTGCATGCATTGGTACATGCATGAAGAACATGTTTGAATCCTTCCATCTTGGCATTATTGCATGACTTATGATGTATAAAACTAGATATTTAATGCTTTTGCAGCCAAGAAGGCTCAATATGATAGTGACTGCTCCAAGCAGCTGAATATGATATCCTCCAAGGATTGGGGTCAGTCCGCAATGTTACATAGTTGAATTTTTTTTTGCGAACATCCAGACCAAGCTGATGCAGTAAATAACCATAACCAAGAAGACTTGAATGTATTGTTTGTGAGTCACTTTTACGAATCACTCATTTGCCAACAATTCTTACTAAGAGCTACATTCTCTAGCTATGCAGCATTTTGGAGTCTTTCCTCACAAAATACATACAAGTGATTTAGCTTAGGCCTTTCCCACATCTTTTCAGACCCTAGGATATATCCATTTAAGTCATTCACCTTTCCAAGGTTTTCAGAGATGTTAGCTACAATTGCCGATACCATTTTAGTTGGATCTCCACCATTATAAGGTCATTTGGGCTCTATCCTTCCTAATTTTTCTACACATCCACCTCAGCGTTCTCAATTAGGCAAACTCAACAAATTGATCCTGACAACTTTTTGGACCTTATTGTCGCGAATTCCCTTGGTATCTCCTTTCCAATGTACAAGCAATCAAGAAATTATCCGCATTTTGTTCTATTCGGTGCAGCATTGACTTCAGATTAGTATCCCAGATCAGATGCAGCTCCCAAAATCGAATTTTTAAACCATAATTCATCAGACCAATCACAACTCGAGCAAAATCATCAGACTCGAAAGTAATAGAACACTCACCGGGCTTGAGGACTACGGACAACCCGAAATCGATGGCTTTGAGGAGCGAATTCACCTTCTTGTTGGCAAATAGGGAGTTTTCCGGCTTGACGTCGCGGTGGAATGGATCACGCCGTGCTGGTCGTCCGGGTCACAGACGCAGCGGCCCGCTTGGTGCAGTGCCCGAGGGCGACGATACGATCGAAGGGGGGTCTTTTACTTTACGAGGAGTTCCCTATCTCGGCGAGACGTTCAAGAACCGCATCGCTTTTCGAAACGAGAAAGAACAGGGTGCACGGAAGAAGGTCGAGAGAAGGACTGAAAGAGGAAGATGGCGAGTAAATAAAATAGCAGAAAATATGGACTCCGCCGTCCTCCGAGCTCTTGGATGATGAGGGGGAACGGCAAAAAAGGACGCTACGAGGCTGTCATATCATTGGTTACCAGGCAACCGAACGCGTAAAGTGGCCGGTTGGTCCTTGCCGCAGCGCTAGCCAGACGTGTACGGAAAGTGTTTGGTAAAAAGCTTCAAGCACCGTACCATGTAGTTACCGGGCATCAACGACAAAGCCAGGGCCTGAGGCTGGAAGGGTTCATCCCTGCAGCTGGGTTGAGGACAGCTCGGAAGACATCATCAAATGGCAGATCTTATTCATCTCGAAGATGACAGCTTGGTGATTGGATAGATTCGACCTAGGGCAATAGGCAGACATCCCCTACTGCAAGATATTCATATTGACGTCACCTTTCGTGTAACAAAATAGCAAATTGGATTGCACCGCGTTCACATAGTATTTTGTAGGCCAAATCTCTAGACTGATATTAAATCTCTTGGTAGGCCAAATCTCTAGATAGGCCAACGGCATAGCTTGTAACATTTTGCTTTGTTGCAGGAGGAAAACAAAGAAAATAAAATTAATAGAATAAATTTTTCAAGTTGGTGATGATCATGGAATGATTGAAAACTGATATGAGCTTTTTTAATAGGTTGAAGAGGATTGAGGATGGATTCAGTGTAGGACCAGACTAGAATCAGAATGGCGGTGTTCATCATGCCTTTTTTTTTTGTAGTCTGAAAAGAAAAGCACCATATCTTTCTGATCGGTCAAGCATATAAGGATGGGCAGCGACTGCTTTGACTGGATCCGAATTTGTCAAACTATGATTTAACGTGCTGATGTTTAGCTTTAGGTTGGGCCCATGCATAACTTATGTGCCCAAAATTATTCTGTCGGATGTTGCAAGGTTGGATGGGGTCTTCGTTTGGCCCTCCACTAGCAACCAACTGGCACTAAAAAGCAACCGGCCACTCTCCTCTAGCCACATGTTCATTTATATTAAATCTAGATTAATGTAGTTTGCTCTCTAATAATACTACTCAAACTAGATTTGAGAAGCTAATAGATTCTGTATGTCGTTTTGGTTTTGAGAATCATTGTACTCGAGCTAGAAAATGACAAACAAAAATAATGTGGGAGGTTTTCGTGTCGTCCGAAGCAACAAGAAACACTGATCTGCAAGCAACAATTATTTGAGGAGGATCGATCCTTGTAGAATACAGAGTTTGGCATTCAAATGTCGGCCGGACTTTATAATCAGTTAAACATTAAAATTATAGGTGAACATCCAATACATCAGCTTTGATCTTCAAAGGCCATGTAGATATTTGCGCTAATTCAGTCATAATCAATATCATTTTAAGATTTGGCACAGATTATCGAATAGACCACAGATAATGGAATTGCAGGTTTGCATCGCTAGCTCTGTTAATGGACAACGCATTAAAGGATTCTTTCTTATCATTACAGGACTCTACGTCAAGTGGTGAGCAAGATGATGAGTTCACACACCTTAAAAAGGTAATTCATAATTCAATTCATTCACAACTCAGTCAACATAGATCCTTTCGTGGCGAAAGAGCTGGATCAAATTCTCAAGCTGGTTGAGTTCCTGAGTTAATTAATTCATTAATATAATTTAGTGAATCTCAAATGTGGTCTAAAGTTAGTCTCCTTATCTACATATGCTAACTTATACTTATTTTTTTCAAAAAGAGAAAGGAGGGAGTGTAGCTCCATTCACTTCATTAGATTATTTATAAAGCATTAATTACATTTCACATCCTTACATGGCCATATTCATTCATGATGAATGTATCAAGTCTCTCTATGGAATTGATTCAAATGCAAGATCATTAAAGATTTTCATGTTAAAAGTATATTTAGATGAAAATAACACTAATTCTTATTAAAATAAATAACATGTCATAAATTTAAGAAGTGCTTCCACCCCAAATCTAGCTCCTTCATCTTTACATAAGGATCCTTATAACATTTTCCCCAATAAGGGTCAGGGTTAGGATGAAAGAGGATTGTACGGACCACTTGGAAAGGGTTTCATAATGAGAAGGGTAACCATTATGGTATTTTGTGCAATCAAGCTTAAGGAGAAAAAAAAGGATATTTTGGATGTAATAACATGTATCAATTATCACATGATAGTCATGCGATAATTTATATGCAATACTACATGGTTAACAGACATTGGACTATATTATTACAATAAAATAATTCAGTGATGCCAATCGAAATTGCAAAATTTTGGTGTGTAAATGTAATTTATATGCAGGCATGGCTTCAACCCTAAATGCGACATCCATATATCGATGAGAACTCTTAAAATTTTAAATGTTATACAGATATGAAACATTAACAAAATATTACGTTATTGAATAAGAAAAGTAATTCTAGTCACGCACGTGCAGCCGCATTTCCCACGCTTGGTTCTGTTGGAAGCAATACAAGGTGCAGCCAGAAACTCTTGCCAGGTGACAAAGGCAGGAATACTCAGCCAATGTGAAACCCAAGCCGGATGTATAACCCAAATTGCACTAAAAGCCTAGATAAATAATAACATGAAGCAGTACGAGATGCGGCGAACAAGACTAAGCTGCGTCCATCTGAAACCTGAATCCATTTCCCCATGAAAGACTTAGCTCCATCTCAGAGCTTCGTTCAGATTTTGCGTTCATCAGCACGGTGGGAATAAAGCGCCGATCGAGCTGCTCCCTTGCGAGCAATCAAACACGAATCGCGCGCAAATCATTCATTTATTACAGCGCGTCCCAAACCACGCGTCAATATTCCCCGCCGCCCGCAGGTTCTCCGAGGCGACCTTTCGAGAATTCACACGATGGAAACTTAGCAAGCAAGGCAATCTGAGCGAGGGAAGCTAACGCTGCACCGATTCCGTTCACAAGACGAGGTCTCCATCTACGTGGCATCCAGATGATTAGTGGCCGTGCGATCGAGTGGTCATTTGCGACTTCTCGTGTGAATGACAGGCGCTGCGTCGCCTTGGCCACGGTGAATTCTTCCCTCGCGTAAGCCTGACGCCACCCGGACTCATCCGCTGGGACCCGGCCCACAGAGAAAAGCAGTGGGAACGCGAGCGGTTTCCGCGTTGACGGATAAAATGCGACCACGACTTGCCCGTCCCCACCCTGTGTTCCCCTCCCACAGATCTCTCGATTCCAATCCCCATACCCCCTTCCCTCTCTCCCCCGCGCCCACCACCCTAGCTAGCTCAGTTCACACTCTTTCCCCTCTTCTTGTTTCTATAACCCCTTTTCCCTTCTCTTATCTATCTCAAGATAGCTAGCCATGGAGCTACACCACCACTACAACCCTTATTACATCAACGTGAACCCCGTACCCGAGGGTGGTGGTGGTGGTGAGAGAGATCGAGAGCGAGACCGGTTTCCCCAATGGACTCACGCCGAGACCAAGGAGTTCTTGGCCGTTCGAGCCGAGTTCGACCGGAGCTTCATGGAGACCAAGCGCAACAAGCCCTTGTGGGAAGCCATCTCTGCTAGGCTCCGGCAGAAGGGCTTCAACCGCACCCCGGAGCAGTGCAAGTCCAAGTGGAAGAACCTCGTTTCTCGTTTCAAGGTCAACTCGATATGTTATTACTTTCTCTCATCGCTTCCTCTCTTCTTTTTGTTTTTTTGGCTCAAAAACATATGGCTTTTTCGGAGCAGGGGATCGAGGCCATGGACGGGGAGGGCAGCAGACAGTTCCCCTTCCTCGAGGAGTTGCGGACGATATTCTCAGCGAGGATGGAGAGGCTGCAGGTTTCGAAAAAAGATAAAGGGAAGGGAGTGCAAGTCCAAGGAGAGGAGTGGGGGGAGGAAGAGGAGGAGGAGGAAGAGGAGGAGGAGGAGGAGGAGGAGGAGGAGGAGGAGAAGGAGAAGGTGGGGAGGAGTAAGAAGAAGAAGAGGGTGGAGAGGACGAGGAGATTTGAAGAAGAGGTGGAGAATGCTCTCAAGGAGTTTGCAAGGCGGCAGCTGGAAATGCAGGCTCGATGGATAGCGGCGGCAGAAGCGAGGGAGGCGGAGAGGAAGGCTAAAGAGGAGGAGTGGAGGAGAGCAATGGACGCTTTGGAGGAGGAAAGGAAGACGATGGAGAGGACGTGGAGGGAGAGGGAGGAGGAGCGGCGGGCGAGGGAGGAGGTCCGGGCGGAGAGGCGAGACGCTCTAGTAACCGTCCTCCTTGCGAAGCTAGAAAAAGAAGGGTTGTAGTTCTATAAGGGTTGTAGCTCGTTGTTAAGAAATATAAGGCGATGGCTTCCCTCTTGATCGTGGTATGAGACGGGGAAGGAAAAGAGAAACAAAAGGTTTGCACTTTGAATTTGGCCTTTGGTTTTGAATCTGTGCTGCTATGCTCCTTTTTGTGTTTCTCTTACCTTTGCTTAGAAAAAGAGTTAGGGTTTATAAAGAAATCGAAAAAGGATACTGCTCGATTATCTTTGAGAGATTTCGCTCGGAAAAGATTATCTTTGAGAGAAGCTTTGCCCGCCATGAGAAAGGGTATCGGTATCATGATCCCGTAGAAGCATGCAAATGCCTCTTCTTCCACTAGATCATTTTTTTTTTGACACCTGAAAAGGGGAAAAGAAATCATGATCTACTTTTATGATGGGTTAGATCTTTAACAGCACTTCTTTCTTTACTCAAATCAAAGCAGCTAGTATAAGTTCTTAAAAGAATGCCCCTTGTGTTCAGAACTTGGTGAAGGAGAGCAGCATGCACTGGACCGTTATATAATACTGAAATCTCTAATCTCTTACGTTGCTGATACCCACCTCCAAAAATCTCCCAAAAGAAAATCTAGGTTAATTTATATTGGAGAGAGAGAGAGAGAGGAACATGCCATTGTTTATGACATACATGTTCAGATACATTATTTTCTTTCTAAGGAAAAGTCTAGTTTTTACTTTTCTTTTCTTTGACAGAATATTTCTTTCAGATAGCGTTGAAAACGAATGAGAATGTTGTTTCGGAAATTTGTTGAAGGATAGCCGCCTGTTAGCCCCATGTGTGGTATAAACTTTACGATTACAATAATATGGAGAACTTGGAAGGGAGTATGAAGAAGAAGATTAGATTTGGATAGGAGTATGGAGAGGTGCAGAACATGCTCGGTAGTGGTAATAAAATGAGGTTTGTGGACTCTTAGAATTCCTATTGACTCGAGCATATGTGACGAAGTGCCTAAAAATATAAACCCAAATGACACGGTCAAATAGTAATGTTTTTCTTTTCTTTTTCAAAATAGTCAACAGGCTCAGTGATCGAAGAAAGGATTAGGTTTTAGCGTTCAAATATCTAGCTATGAACCTGCAAAAGAACTCTAATTTTAAGATTAATGGTCATATAATTGTATATCTTTGTGAACTGAGATATACACTTTCAAATACAATAGAACTGATTGTTCTTGTTGTTTCTTAAGTAGATTATAGGCTTAATTTTTTTTTTTATTTCTATATTATAGGTCTAAGTTTTGTTTTAGAAAAAAATCATATTCCTGTTTCAGATACAATTGCATGAGATGGTAAAATGGTAAGCCCCGTTCATATAAAATGAGAAGCTTCTACTCTTAGGTGGTGGTGAAATTGTATGGCTCGGTAATCTTGAAAGTAATCAAGAGCAAATTCAAACAGGTAACTATGATGTAGAAATGATTCATAGGATCATCTTTGTGTATCATTTGGTTACACGAGTAATATGTTGCTAAAATCTTAAGCAACAAAAGGTAGCAAAGTGTTGTCCGTCTAAATAAAAAAGACATAAAATTACATTGACCATCATGGATTCCAAAGTTTTTTTTTACCCTAATTTATGCGTCAGGACCTTAGTATCAAACATATGAGACAACATTTGTAATTACAGGAGACGACCTAGTGTTGATCAATGTGAAGTATCCGTTGGAAAAATCTACCTACTAAAATTTATTATTTTTTTATGTGGTTTTATTGTTTTACCTTTAATACCTAATTAATGTCTTTATGCACACACTCTAAATAAATAAATTAAGTTTTAATGTTGTCTAGTTTGAGCCACGGAAAGGTGCTTCCTTTAGAGTAGAATTAATCCTGCCCAGGTCCAAATAGTTGATGACGGTATACCCTAAGATACAACAAACTGCTTAGTGTTCTCCTTAAAGTGCGCTCTAACAAAGGAGAATCAGGGTCAAACTCGAACTAGCTAAAACTAGATTGAAGCAATTTCTCTCAATCCTATTTTATGTAGATACAATCCTCTTCTCAAATGTTTAATGAGTGCACTTAAGTTCACTCACTTAATGCTCTCAATTCTTTTTTCAAATTTGGTGTTATTCAGATGGAAAGAGGACGTTGTTCTGATAGATGGAAAATATGATCCCTTTCCTATTTATAGATATAAAAGGGTGGGTATGTTTAGGTGCTTAAGCATTCTTTCGTTTAATACAATCCTTCACATATTCCATCCATTCATCAAGGGTTGTGTTCCTTTGGGATCACTATCAGATCAGATACATCTTTTCGTAAGAATGCATCTCTTCATTTATGAAAGTCTTCCGAAGAGATAAGAGTTTGTTTGCAAATCATCCATTTGGGATGTCTTCTGGGAAGAGAAAGCATCTTTATGGTTCTTTTTAGGATATCGCATGAGAAAAAATTATAGATATGTCTATAGAATTTTCATAGAATTTCAAGAGAAGAGAGAAAAATAAAGTTAAGTTATTAAATCTTATCTATTTAGAAAACCAAGTTATTTGAGAGTAAGACAAGTTTTTATTTTTAGCTAAGTTTATGTTTAGATAAATATCCAATATGGAATTCTAAAATCTCAAAATTTTGAATTGAACATTTTATTAATAAACCAATGATATCTCCCCATGCTTATGATCAACTAGGAGGCATTGGGAATATTGTTTTAGTTGAACGATCAAGTAGACTTTAGGAGAATAAGAGAGCTAAATCGGTTTTAGAATGTACTTCAGATATACCTATTGTTAATTTGTTTGCCAGTAATGAAAACAAACCATGTGCATAATTTGTTGATAGTGATGAGTAGATCTACAAGGTTGTGCAACTTTGAATACTTTAGATATCCTTGTGGGCTATTCTTTATAATTTATAATTTATGATCTTTGTTGTTGTTGCTGCTGCTCGTAATGCTAACATGAATTTCAGAGTGTTGTTTTTTTAAGACAGGAATTTTCAGCAGTAAGGAACCTTTCAGATGTGTGAGTCACAAATACGTACAATAACGAAACAACTTATGTCCATTCCCCTAGGTATGCGTGTGATTCACACATCTAAGCTGCTCGTCTTAGAATTATGTTTAACAAGGTTTAATCATCTACTTTGCTTTCTTTTCGATGTAAATGGTTTGTCAATTTGATGTACTTGATAAATACCTTAAGATAGTTATAACTCTTATTTTTTTTTAAGAATAAAGCATTATTTCTACTTTTTCAAGAGAACGACAGAGCTCTTTAATAATAGGTGAAATGAATTTAAGGGTGCAGAATGATACAATGAGTACATGACTAACACAGGACACTGGCATGTAGGAGAGATATAATGACTGTGATGAGTCAGGCAGCTATGATTTGTGGATCATGAAAGGGGGCAAAGGAGAGACCAAAGCCTCATGAATAAATACTAGCTACACAGGATCATCATGGATTCGTGGTGTTTCTGTGTGAGGATGAGGGGTTTAAGGGTTGCACAAGTATAAAGTGATTGAGCAATGATAATGTTAGTCTGCTCATCTCCTGGGTGTCAGACACTCTTCTGGAAGATTGGTTTAGTTTAGGATGAAGATATCTATGCATGAATGGATGGTGAAGAAAGATTAGTGAAGCCAACACTTTAAAGGAATAAATAATGCTTCTTTACAGCTATCTTTCTTTTTTGCTTTTTGTTTTTCAAAAAAACAAGAGAGCTTGCAATCTTCCTTTGAAAGAGATATTGTACTCAAAAGACCAATTAACATTATCTTAGTTGGCTGGCAACACTCTTCTAAGGGTTTGCTGTTGGAAGTGATCCATGGTTCATATCCAGGACTTGCTTTTGGAAAAGATTCAGGATTCAAATTCTAGTGATGGCAAACTAGCTAGCACCATATTGTTCCAATATAACTGTATTCAAAAGATCAGAAAACAATATTGCTTGTAGACCTAATGCATGTGACTTCTCTTAATACCATGCTTCCTTTTTCTTCAACTTCTCAAAACTGCAATTTGGGACATGAGTATATATCATAAGTGAATGTAAGTAGTCATCGACTTTTTTATTCATTATTTTTCACTTGGGGCATTATGTACACCTGATTGAGAAGATCTAATTATTTCAAATTTGTTGAGGGTGGTCAGGAAAATGTTCAGTTAGCATTGGAAGCATGTGCAGCGATACCATTGGCCATTTACATAATTGTTCATGTGAATGTATTCAAAATATACAACAGATGTGAATCTTAATATTGTAGGAAAAATTGGTTTTATTGTTTAGGCTTTGCAAAGTGCTCAATAAAAAGAAAATACTTCTAGCTATAAGAAAGTACCAAAGAGTAGAGCTTGAGATATTTTTTTTTCACTGAGTAGCGAAGTGTTTGATGATATAAATTACAGCATTGCTCTGATTTTTTAATCAAGGCATGCTGCCTTGAGGATTGAGGTCAAAAAAATGAAACCCAGAGAACATGATAATATTTTAGTTTGTCCTACTAAAGCTTGAGTTTTAGCTTGACCACCTTTTTAAACAGAACGGCTTGCACAACCTATTAATAGTTTGACTGTTTTGTGCAACATGGATTGGTTAGTTGATCCTAGCTCACGACTCCAAAGTTTTTCTCCTCTAAAACATATATTCTTGTTACTGGGTGGACCACCACCACCACCTAGTAGTTAATTTGGACAAAGAAACAAGATTAAGATAACATGACCAGGAGTTGTCAGGGACTAAGGGGAAAAGGTTCCATGCCCAAAAAAATTTCTGAATTATAAGGTACCTGCCCAATAAACTAGTCTCACAATTGTAAATGTCGAATTTCGTAGTTGCTACCTCTTCATCATACTCACAGTATGAGAGGGTGGGCATAGTATTTTTAAGTGTTTCACAACTTCTCCATTATATGGCTGGTGGTCCATGATCTGAGTGGTGTTTCAGGCGTGTGACCTTTTATACACGTACGTATACGATCAGGAAGCATGTTAAAGAGAAATATAGTCCCAAAACCAAATTTAAGAAAGAGTAGTTCAGCTACTCCTGATCATATACTGCTCCCGAGAATATTATATGTTGGAGTACATTGTCATTGTTGACTCTTGATAGACCCCAATAAATAATTTTGGCAACTTCATTGGATTTGGATTTTGATACAAGGATCTCAAGTTACGTGTTGAATCAAAATTCCATGCACAACTCTTGTTTGACAAGTATGTATTCATGGACTCTAAATGGACCCCTTAAGATATATAGATTTGAGTTGGGTCCATATAAATAAACTTTCCCATATCTAGGTTTGATATTTGGCCAGGGTCATCCTAGGACGGTGGACCAGACCCGGTCTGAACTCGGGCTCGAATTCTATTGCTTCGGTTACAAACATCTTCTCTTCTGGTACTCATGCTAAAGTTATTATACATGTTCGGGTAGTTGCATCTATACCTAGCTACAGCATTTAACACCTAATTCTTCATCAGAGCTTTATTATTTTAATTGCAAGGCAGTTTTTAATTGTGATGATACTTGTGTGTCAGTTAGAGAGATGATGCTATGCTATTCGATCTTAGAAATTGTCTTAGAAACACCTGATCGAGTAAACCTTCGCTTGATGCTTGGATGTGGGACCATAAAAAGGACTGCTATATGTATTTATGTATGTATACATATGTATGCGTGTGTATGTATATATTTTTTTTGATGCAAAATGTATGTATGTATGTCTATGTATGTATATTCAAGTTTGAATCTGAGATGTCTCACTTGAAGAGGTTAAGTATCAATCAGCTGAGCTATCAGCTGTTGATGAACACCAATAAATGTACATAGTTCTGCTTGCAGTATTGCCATCCTCTTATGGATTACAAGTGTGGCGAATTAGAAGGCTAAGTATGATGGGCCTGCTTGACGATCATTTGGAATGGCTTTGGGCCTCCCAAGTAGGTTAATAAGATCCCTTGGTCCACTAGGTTTGCTCTACCCAGTATGTTGGCCTTTTTAGCCACAAGCCCTTTAACTCACCTGAACTTCTCTCCACAAGGTTACGGTGCGTCAAATGATAGACCTCCGAGGATCCAAACCACCCCCACCCCTATCAAAGCCACCTGAAAGCCCATAAGAACTTAATGATCTTGTGCTCGTCAGAACTTCCTTTATACTCGGTCGTTTTACCTTTACATCCAATTAATTCCTGTTGTTACACGCGGGTTAAGTTTTTCGAATGATGATTTAAACAAATCCATCCGTGAAACAAAGTTTCAACCCAAGTCATGATTTGTAATGTTTCAAGTTGGGTCATGTACTCTTGATTTTAAGAAGAGTTGCTTAGTTCGCTCTGAAATTTCATAACCAAAATCTCTTTTTTTTTGAAAGTTAAACCAAAATCATTGGAGCTAGATCAAGCAGGTTGGATCAGGTTGGGAAGAGGTAACCTAACGCTATCGAAGGTTAGATTGTTCGTATTGTATCATGAGGTTAATTTGTGGCCGGATATGGATCCACTTGAAATCTAATGCTGAGTCACGGTATACATGGTCGATCAAGATTATAGATGCATCTTAGCTTGATCTGATCGGACCTAATTGGAAATGTTACGACCCTTGCACACAGCGGAACTGTTTTACATGCAGACTAAGAATTAAAATTAAATAAAATGACAATACCAATCAAAGATTTAGATTTAAATAACGGGATTTAAACATAAAATGGCAGTCAATGCAGGACGGAGATGTTGATTCCTTTTCTTGAAATTTTATTTTCTATTGATAGTTTTTCTACTCCCACTTGGTCAGGATTGTGTTCTTTGCATTTGGAACGATCTTTCCATCTAGAATGTCGGCCCTGGCAGCCAATCCTCTCAACGGTCAACTTTGGTGTCTCGCATCATCATCTTTCTTCTCTGCCTTCTCTTTATCAACTTGCTAAACGTCCACCATCAATCTGGCCTCTGCTTATAATGTCGCAAACAAATACATAAACTATAATATCTTTTGTACCTCTCAATAATCGATATAGTAACAATGCAATATTGTTCTTTTATTTTCTTTTGTCTTTTTTTGTTGTTGCTGTTGAAACCGAGAGTCATTGTAAGTTCTATATGATTTAGATTCTAATAGACCCATGAAGAAGCTCCTATAGTTTCTACTGGTAGAAAAGAGGGGGAAAAAAAAGGGCTCTTTTATACATGCGCAGAAGACACCAACTACAACATGTTCAATTTGTTGACTGAGATTTGATGGGGTTTACTGCATAACCCAATCGCTGACTCCCATGGCTGATTTATTGAGCAGGGAATGAAGTAGCGCAGTAAAGCTTATGCCAATATAGGCTCAACATTATAGCATAATTTTTTAGAGTCTAGAAGTTAAAATTTGCCGTTTTGATACCGAACTTTGTATCGGTGCCACGCTAGCATATTGCCGGTACGGTATAGTACAAAATTTTTTTGGCGTATTGAATGTCGGTATGCTATTTGTATTGGATACTGATACCGAACTGGTGTAGTACGGTATGTTTTACGGTATATCATGTTAGGAGCTATTTGAGCTAAAATTTAGTGTTTTTGGTCAAATTTATAGTCTCTAAAATTTTTCCATGCCACCAGCATCTGGATACCATTCTCTCCTCCTTGTACCTCGTACCTTTAGTCTTAGTTTCTTCATATCACTACTTGTACCTCATGCATTTGTCCTTACAATATGACCATTTAATTATCTTCAACAGCTGCAGTTGTAAGTTGATGCATTGTCCTGCCTGAACCCAACCTACCATTTGTTTCAAATCCATTATATTAGTTAGTTCGTGGCTTCACTATTTGTGCACCAGTTACTGGATAAGATCAGGGCCCTGACATTAATTTGTCTTCAAGTATAACTAGTCTACATGGACCTCACCTTAACTACCAAATGATTACCTCGACATGTGATTAATTTGCTCGTCTGCTTAAAAAAAATTATATGCAAGCTAATCCCATATCAAATGATTCATATTTAAATTATAAGTTTGGTCATTTTCTGGAAAAAAACAAATTAATGTGTAAATGTGACAAGACTCAGATGATTCCCTGCGATGAGAGTTTAACTTGAATACGTGCGCATAGACTAGTACAATGGGAAGCACGGGACACATCGAGTAAAGCCATCCACTTGAAAATCTCTAAATCAACTTGATCTGAGTGAAGAAAATGATTAATTTGTTGATGTAATCTGCTCCTCAAGAATTATTTTCACTGACCATAGCATTTTTGTTCTTTATATAGTGTTATTGGACTGGCTATAGACAACTATGACTAAACAATTTTTTATGTTATTGATAAGCATTTTGATTACAATGAAGTTTGTTCATTGATAGAGGCTCATAGTCAAGTGATTGGTACATTTTTTTCTGTGCTAAGAGATTTAGATAAAAAGTAGATCTAGGTGGGTAATCATGGTGCTACTCAGAGATAAAACACCAATGCTTCTTCCGCACAGAGTTAAGTACTCATCGAAATCAATCTGAATAATGAAATCTAGACAGAAAATAATACCATAGCATTTTTATACGTACATATATATCTATATTTTAGTTCATAGCTTACATGAGAACTATGTGACATGGAATTTTTGGACCCATGCAAGTTGGTGGGGTTTCTGGTCCTGCGTGCACCCAGCTCCTTTCCTTCCCGGGCAAGGACTAACACATCATCCTGCAAACAGAGGAAATACTAAATGCGTCAATTAATACCCCAATCTTTAACATAAAGGACAGAAAATCGCCGCCAAGATAGTAGCCTGGTGGTAAGGGGACGATAATTCCGTCCAAATTGTCCGGATTCGAAACGCGCGGGCGTCGATTAAATTAGAAGATCGGATGCTCCATGCCCGACTGACTTATTGGCGATTATACTTTCCTTTCACTTGTACCAAGGTGGTGCTGGAGTGACGTACCTACATGTGAGGCGGTAAACCCAGTGTGGGGGCAGGAAATCAACTAGTGAGAAGAAACATTCAAATCAAAAAAAAAAAAAAAAACACCGTAGCGTTTCCTTATCGATGACAATGACTGGGCTACACTCGGCATTGCGCCAAAGGGCAGACGAGTGAGAACACGATCCCTCCCTTCTTTGACTTCCTGTTCGATCATGACCGTTTGATTTATGGTCCCCGTCCATCATCTGAAGTGCCCCTGTCGGCCTTCTCCATGTCGTTATCGTCACCTCCATGTAGCCTATTATTAATCTATCAAAGTTTCTTTTTTTATTTTCTTTTTTTAATAAATACGGCAACTATCGTAATAGAGTTTAAAAAATGGAAGGATCAAAGATATTTTTAAGATGTTGGATTACAAACTCTTTTGAAAGAAAAATTTGTAAGAAATATAAATTCAAGAAAAAGTATCATATTGCATGGGCAAAAGCTGTTATTATGAAGGTCAATGGAGGCGGTAAGATCGCGGAGGGTGCCCCAATCCCCGCACCCGTGAGGAGGGACGATATTTTTGGCAACTTACTCCGGATTCGAGATTCCGTCTTGGAACCCGAGCCTGCAGAGTGCGTTACATTTATTAATAATGAATAAAAGAATAGCCAAATTAATAAAATAATAGCTAAATTAATAAAAGGCGGGATCGGGAAACTGCACGGTGATTCGCTGCGATTGGGAACCCAAGTGGAATGCTGACCGCGCATTCACCCACCGTGCTTGCTTCCGGTCAAAGCCGGTCAAAGCACCCGACACGTGTCCAACCTCTCTGATTGGGGGCGGCGGGCGGACAAATTTATCCTCCCCACATTTATTAGCCGGGAAGCACGGATGATGTGTCGATCTCCCATTTGCAGACATAAAGGCCCACGGGGCCCACCTCCCACTCCTTGGCTTTCCCGTAGCATTATCGACGCGCATTGAACCGCCTTCAGCTTCGGACGGACTCTGGGATGCGAGGGTGCGAGCTTCTTCGAGTCTTTTGCTGTAATTCTCGCTTGTAAGAGAAATTAGATACTTTATTATCATCTATTAAATTTAATTTCATCGGACAAAAAAAAAAAATCTGCTAACTAGGTCTAACTCGAATTATGAAAAGATTGATTAAATTAAGATGGTTTGGATCATAATGAGATGGGAGATGAGTCATAGTGAGCAGCGCAGCAACACGATGAGGTGAGGTCCGTTACATGGTCCCAAGAGTCAGGGCGGCAATGAGATGCCGCGAATCCGGTCCCTGGGATTTGAATTTCATTTTCATTTGTATTTCATTTATCATTTACATTTTATTTTCATTTGAATTTCATTTAGACGAAGTTTGCGTTTCATTCCGAAGTCGGGGAAGACGGTTGGCGCCCTCTCGCGCCGTGCTGGCGGTCCAAGAAGGCAACGCCCGGAAGCTACCTCCTTCCTATTTTATCCTCTCCACCCCAACTACAAAAGCCCCACCCGACGACCAACTTCCTCTCGACCCCCCGCGCCCCTCCCTGGCCTTCCCTTCCAAACCCAGATCGCGGTTCTCGTAAGTCCGAAAAAGGATATGTGTAGCGGCCCCAGGAAGCCCTTACCGCCTCCGTCTCCCCCCACCGGCCCAGCCGCCATGGGCGCCGGCGGCGACCCCGAGAAGCTGCCGGCCGTGGCTTCCCTCGCCTCTCTCCTCCTCGAGCTCTCAGCCTCCGACGACCTCCCCCCCTTCAAGCGCGCCGTCGAGGACGACGGCATCCCCCTCGACAGCCCAGCCCCCTGGTACTGCCGCTCCCCCGGTCGGCGGACCATGGGCTTCGAGCAGCGCACCCCGCTTATGATCGCCGCCCTCTACGGCAGCCCCGCCGTGCTCGCCTACATACTCTCCATCCGCCCTGCCGAGGCCTCCCGCTGCTCTCCCTCCGACGGCACCACCCCCCTCCACTGCGCCGCCTCCGGCGGCTCCCCTTCGTCCCTCGGAATCGTCAAGATGCTCGTCGACGCCGCCGCCGACGTCGACGCCCCCGACGCTGCCGGGAACCGCCCCGGCGACGTCATCGCCCGCCAGTTCTCCGCCTCGACCGCCCGTTCCCTCGAAGTCGTCCTCAAAGCCTCTTGCCCTGGGGTTTCATCCCCCGGAGGAGCAAAAGAAGAGGAGACGAAGTCCGGCGAGAAGAAATACCCTCTGGACATCACCCTCCCCGATATCAATAACGGGATCTACGGCACGGACGAGTTCCGGATGTACACCTTCAAGGTCAAACCTTGCTCCAGGGCCTACTCCCACGACTGGACGGAGTGCCCGTTCGTCCACCCGGGGGAGAACGCCCGGCGCCGCGACCCCCGGAAGTACCTCTACAGCTGCGTCCCCTGTCCGGAGTTCCGGAAGGGGTCGTGCCGGAAGGGGGACGCCTGCGAGTACGCCCACGGGGTATTCGAGAGCTGGCTCCACCCGGCCCAATACCGGACCCGCCTATGCAAGGACGAGACCGGCTGCAACCGCCGCGTCTGCTTCTTCGCCCACAAGCCCGAGGAGCTCCGCTCGGTCAACCCTTCTGCCGCCTCCGTCTCCGGGATGATGCTCTCCTCCCCAAAGTCGTCGTCGCCGGGGCTGTCGTCGTTGGATATGGCGACAGCTTTGATGATGATGCAGCAGACAGGGTCGGCCATGTCGCCGTCGGCTTCGTCGGGTTTGGGCGCGGCGACAGGCTGGATGAACCAGCCGGGCAGCTTGGCGACTCCGCCCTCCTTGCAGCTGCCGAGCAGCAGGCTGAAGGCACCGCTGAGAGCCAGGGATTTGAGTTTCGACCTGGATTTGCTCGGGCTTGAAGGGTACCGGCAGAATCTGATCGATGAGTTCTCGATCACCGCCTCGCCTCGGGCCAACTGGACCCCGAACTCCCTGTCCGCCGTCGCCGCCGCCTCTCGGGCATCAGATATTAACGAGCTATTTGGTTCTCTTGATCCATCCGTGCTGTCTCAGTTGCAGGGGCTTCCTCCGAAAAAGACGGCGACCGCCTCATCCTCGGCCGGAGCTCAATTCCAGTCACCCACTGGAGTCCGGTCTCAATTGCTTTCTGGCTACGGAGGCAACTTGCCTTCTTCTCCAACCGTGAGTGCGACTTCATCGTTTGGGCTCGACCACTCGATGGCAAAGGCCATCATGAGCTCGAGGGCCTCAGCGTTTGCAAAGCGGAGCCAGAGCTTCATTGACCGCGGAGCGACGGCAGGTCGCCAGTCGACCCTCTCTTCAATGACTACCGCTGCAGCGGCGGCTGCATCATTTTCCGACTGGGGCTCGCCGGACGGGAAGCTGGACTGGGGAGTTCAAGGGGAGGAGCTGAACAAGCTGAGAAAGTCGGCATCTTTAAACTTCCGAACCAATCAGGCTGGAAGTGGCTTTGGAGGGGCAGCCCCGGCGTCAGCCGCAGTGCCGGGGGGTATGGATGAGCCCGACCTTTCCTGGGTGCAGTCTCTGGTGAAGGACGGACCAGCGGCACCGATGGGCCGGCATGGCCTGGAACAGCAGCAGAAGAGGTACCAACTCAACGCTGCTGGAGGCGACTTCCATGGTTCAGAGCTCCCCTCTTCTTGGGAGGGGAAGATTATGGCCTAAAGGCCATCATCAACCAATACCTATCATTGATCTGACAAGTTAATTTCTTCCTTGGTTTCTTATATTCTTTGAATCGGTTATAGTTTTAGCACTGGCCATTTCCTCGAGAAGAAAACATGCCCGAAGGGTATCTGAGCTTATTAGAGACGACAGTACAAACGTTCTTTCATTCATATATAGCTTGAGAGGAAGAATATACTGATAGAAGATGGCTCACCAGAGTTCCCAATATTATGAAGAAGAGAATAAGAAGACTTGTAGAAGCTTCTTTTTTCCTTTTTTTTTTTTTTGTTTTGGTAAAGGCTTCTGCTAATGGACCATCGAATCATGTTAACCCCCTGCGTCCTGTATTTATTTGTTTGGCTGAGCGGCCTTTCTTTGGGCAAGGGTTTGTATGTGTATAGATATATCGAGCAGCTTATACTCTTGCAATGTTGATACTTTGTTTCAGCGTATACATTGTTTGCCATTTGCCCTTTCTTCATGGAACAATGATTTGGGAATCATATTTATTTCAGCGGATTCCGTTTGTCATCTTATATTTGTGGAAGATATCAGAGAATATGTACCTGCTGGCTTTTTTTTTAGCCTGTAGATGGACTGGTTCTATACTTGCTGCAAGGTAATGTGGTTTTGGCTGACTGTAGCTACATTATTTCTCCTATGCGCGAACCGAATGATGCTATCCTCCACTTCTTTTCGTGTCCTCCTACTGCAATTTCCTTTTGTTGCTAGATTGGAAATATATTCCTTGTCTATTGGAGAGCTCCTTTATTTATGTGGAGATTGGAAATTGCTTCTTCCAAAAAAAAGTTGGTCCCTGATCACAAATCATGATCTTTTGTTGTTCCATACTTTGTCTACGGTCTCCTTTCTGCTTTGTCTTATTCTTCATACGCTTTGTTGCCTGAAATTACTCGGACTCCAGTCCCTCAAAGGTAACGTGTTAGGTGAAAATAGGCAATGCCGTATAATGTTACACAGAGTATAGAAATCATCTGGGACTGAGTCATCTTATTGCTTGTTTCAGATGCAAGCATCATTTTGGGTGAAAGTCCACAGTATCTTAATCCTATGTATGGCTTACTAATACATTCAAATACATCGCTTGCTAAATCGAGTTGGATGCATTCAAACCCCTCGTAACTTGTAAGAATTCTCAAGCCACTTTGTCACGGCTCTTACGACCTCGATTATGATACAGATCATTTCTTAAATCACCACCGACTTGCAAAATTATAGACTATGCATTGTCATCAATCCCATACTTCAAACAATCCCTGTCATGGCAAAGAAATTTAGCACCTTTGCTTTTCTTTTATAATATTGGGATTTCCTTCCTCTTTCAAGACCCTGCTGACTGGTAAGCATGGAAGAAAATCCATCTTCGTCGATAGGATGCGACATCAAAAGATCTCGTTTTTGTTGAGCAAGTTATTTGACTTCATCTTGTTGAACCATTCTAAAGTCTTCTACATAACTTCTATTTAGCCTGCATCTAGTTCTATGTATTTTCATCAGTTATATTGCCAAATGTCAACTTCCATTTAGCCTGCATCTATTTTTATATGTTTTCCATAAGTTATATTGCGAACTGCCAGCTTCTATCTCGCCTGCATCTAGCTTTATATTTTTTCATCAGGTTGCAATGAATCGAGTCATGTTGCAGATTTTATCGGTTGCTGCAATCTGGCAAAAATTTTAATTTTCATCAACCAATTGATATTTTGACTTAGTACTATTTTCTTGCCATCTTTTCTTTTTCCCTCATTATTAAAATTCCCTTTCTTCGGTCTTAATTGATATCCTAGTTTGCGAATTCTGTAAGGAGATAGACTTTCAGCTGCCAGCGACATCCATGAAACATTCTGGACTATAATGTTGACTGAGAACAGATATAGTCCAATGATGGGAATTAAAGTTACCTGCTATCTAGCAAGATTTCTTATTTTTTATTTTGATTCTTTGACCTGCTCTATCCATTTTGTCTTGCAATTCAGGTTTATAAAGTATCCTTCGTATTCGAAAAAAAAAAAAAACTCAGTCCATTTTTTGACTAATAAATGATGACTGGAGATGGTGACTTTAACTATGAACTTTTCTGCATTAGTTCACATATTCATTGGAGAAATTTGCAGGGGAACAGGAAGTTTCAAGTTTCATGTACAATTTCACAATGCAATGCAGTTAAGAAATTCACATACCACCTCACAGAGAAGCAGATCAAATATCTCTAGCCCAAGATCAGCTGCAATATCCCCAACACCTTCTGAACTCCACATTTCTTTCGAAATCCATGGAGAATTCTTCAGATCCTCCTCTCCTAGCCTGCGCATGTTTCCCCAAACGTCCGAAAAATCTGGACAGGGTGCTTCTGGCTTCCTTGATCTCTTGCTTTCCTTATCAAGTGACCTCACTCCTCCATCCTTGGAGAATCTAACAAGGCCAATGCTTGGAGATAAGCAGCAGCTGACATCCTCAAAGTTTGATGATAGTTTCCTTCTTGAACTCTGCTCTGCTGTTTGCTTCTCTTCTTCTGCATCATATAGAGATGCGGATCACAATTAGCAAAAAATACAACATTTCAGAAACTAGTGTCAGTATACTACATAGCCATTACCTGAAGATGGGGAATTGTTATTGATGCGGCAGTCATCATCGGCGCATGCGAGATCCAAAACCGAAACGGGGCTGGAATTTTGGGAGCTGCATTCCGATTCCACTTTCTCTCGAGCATTTTCTAGCTTCTTTTTTGCAATGCTGGAGCTGCGCAACATTTTTGGCATTTCTGCGTGCTTTGTGGGCTTGATCAAATCCTCTGCTTTGGTACCTCGACAGCCTTTCCTACGAGCATTCTTCTTTGAAGAATGGACTGCGGAGTCCTCAACTTCATCATGCCTTCTCCGAGGCACATTCTTCTTGCGACGGTGCTGATGCTCGTCTCTCTTCTTTTTCTTCTTCTTTTCTTCAACACACGTGATTTCTCTCTTCCTCTCCTTCATCTCTCGAAAGCGCGTCCCATGTCTCATTCCACTCGATCCCATCGTCTCTCCCTCATCATCGGGCGCGAAGCTCAGAAGCAGGAAGTCCTCATTCTCCTGCCTCAAGTACGTCGGTACTTCTCGGAAAGACAGTGATGTCCTGACCGGGGGACATCGGCTTCTCTCGGAGAGAAACCCAGGCCATGTCTCGAGCGAGTTCGTGGACCGGCTTCTCCCGATCGACTCGGAAGCAGCACACGGGCACACGGGCATAGACTCTAGCCCCATGAGGCGCGCCACAATGCCAGGAGTGCGCGTTGCCTTCTTCTCAGCCTTCCTCCACTCCTGGCCAAGAGCAGCATCAACCTCATCGGCCTCCTCTCCATCTCCGTAACTGCGGAGACTCCCGCAAAGAAAGCGGTGCAGAATTCCCGACAGACAGCCTTCTGCAGCAGCATTCGAGCGAGAGTCGAAAGAGGGGGAAGAGAGCTTCATGAGGAGAGGAAATTGAAGGAGGGGAACAGGAATAATGATGGGAGCGTGGAATTTAACGTCGCTTGTTGACTGCCAGAGAGTGAGAATTTGAACCGGGAGAGGAGGGAAGCCAAGGGAGCATTAGAGAGGGTGGCATGCGAGTTGGTGGAAAGGCTAAAAGAAGGTGAATGCGTTGGGGCGGGCTCTGTATTTGAACGGGAGGGGAAGCTGGTGCTGGTTTCAAAAGATGTCGAGGTATGGGTCCCATCGCTCCTCCTTTCGCTCTCCCATTTTATCTACCATTCTTCCGGTCTAGCGCTTCACATTTGGTTTGGGGGATGAAAGAAAGAAAGAAAGAAAGAAGGGTGGAGTTGGTGTCAGAGATTGGAAGAGGTTTACGACCAAAACAGCGGCAAATCCGGTCCTCGCACCAGCCGATGTTTCTGACTTGGTTTTGGCGGATGCAGTCGACATGCATGGGTGGGGCCTCCAATTTGTTTGCGGATTGTGGTGGTACGGTCAGAGCACCGACTCGAGGGTTGAATGATCGACCATGCACCCACGGGAGCCTCGTTTTCTAATTGGCTGATGTCACCGAAACTAATGGGGTATTTGGTTTTGGTGGCAGGAGATTGTTTTTTTTTTTTTTTTGTTTAGGAAGTAAGTGGGACATGTTAATCTTGCATTGGAGATGATATTTTACTTTAATGGATAGGGATGCAGAGCCATGGTCTCTTTTGTTCCACTTGGATGAATGAATGTGGAGAACTTTTTTAGCTGATAGGGATGTCTTGATACATCCTTTGGAAAAAGCTGCCACCCACACGCTAGATGCGAATTAGGATACAACTCTGTTTTGGCGAAAGGTTTCTTGAGTGCGAGCCAGACGGACCCGCTAGGAAAAGAATCATGATGTAATTTGTACAATGTTGAGGTGGTTTTCAATCTAAGAAATCTGTGATGATGTTGCTTTGTCCTTAATAGTAAAAAATTGTGAAAAAGGAAAACTTCTATTTATCAACTAAGGTTAAATATTTGCTGATTCCAATAGGATAATGGGATTTTTTTCTTTTTTAATGTAAGGGAGGTGGAAAAATTATGGGGCAGAGAAAAAAAAATCCTCAAAAGTTATATTACAGGCTTACAGTACGGTCGATGAAACAAAACAGAGAAAGAGAGAGAGGGAGAGAGAGTAAAAAAATAGACATCTTAGAAATTAGCAATTTCTAAAAACCCCAGGGGATATTTCTAATCTTCGCCCAAAATCTTATAATTTCCAAAAGAAGATTCTGACTGCATAATGAAGACTAATCGGTGAAGATGCAAAATTTTTCTGATGCTATGGTCGCAACAAATAAATGCTTGTTGAGAAAAATTGTAGAATTTCATTCGTCCAATAGATCCTCACGATAGCCGTGAGTAGCACAAGAAGAACTGGTTGAACCTTTCTTTAAAACTTCCTCTAAATCCGGTCTAAACATGGATACTCCGTACTAGTCCCTCCCAATTGGTCCCAATCGCCGTACATCACTGAAGCAAGTTGTAAATCTTGGAACTCCTTACCAAGTGAATGTCCATCACTCAACTGAAGATGAAGATTTCCTATGAATAGGCTAGTTAATTGGCATCCACAGCCGTTTATTGTTTATCATTTGTAGGAATCTTGATGTAAGCTGTATTTGTTGATCTAAATAAATATGTTTAATTTATATATAACTGGATCTTGCTATAGATAATGAGTGTCTTGCGTATAAGAAACATATGATCGGCTGTAGCGGAGAAGCGATAATCCTGAGGAGCGGAATCAAACTCCTGAACGTTCATATTATAATAGCAATGTGGATAACCAATCTTTTGTTTCCCATAATTTCATAGTTTCATCAAACTCTCCTTTTTTTAAAAAAAAAATTTGAAAACAATTGTTGCATGTAATTCTAAGGTAGGTATTATAGATCTCAGACGCAGAAACTCTCCCATCTCTTCTAGAGCATTCAGTATATCTCAAATCTTAACTTATACAAAATCAAAAATATCCCAAAGCATATTTATGTATATATATATATATATATACACATATATAAATGAGGAGAACATATTCTTATGGCGTAAAAGCACACGGGGCACATAACAGAAGGCCAGTGGGATCATAGCAAGCCATCATTGATCTAACTTTATGACTGCCCGGCCGACATTCCCCATCTAAAAAGTGGCCTGACCAAGATTCTCTTGATTGATTAGATGCATCTTTGTGCGATTAATCCACCACCCCGGAATAAAAATTCGAGCACTCCACCCGATGTTCAGTGGATTCTGCACTCTGGCGAACATTCTGAGACCCGATCACAAGCATCATCCAGTTTTTTAGGGGCGTTTGAAGCAAAGGAAAATTTTAGCTAAATTTAGAAATTTAGTTCCAATTTTTTTTTTTTTTTCCATTATCCAAAAAAATATTAGTTTTTCAAGCAGTAAAAGTTTTCTCTATCAAAAAAGAAGTTATTGCTTACACTGCCTGCGCCAGTATAGCCGTGAACGCAGCCAATGACCATTGTTGATTTCTATAGACCCCATTCATCAAACATATATCTTGATGTAGTATCTATAATCGGCTGCATGGAGTATAGACAATAACTTCTCCTAACTAAAACATGCGGCATTGCTTCAAGTGCTTGTTCAATGTGCTAATTTGGGCCTATGCCTCCTCCTTTTGTAAAGGGCCAACTTGTCAGAAGAACCAGTTTTAGCTCACTCCTTATGAACGTATAGCTGTATAGCATCATTGGATTGCACGAATTACCATTTTATTCACACACATATAGCGAGAGAGAGAGAGAGAGAGAGTCCAAAGTGCCAATGGACCTTTTTATTCCGTCTTTGTGCACATATATGAGGCCTGGGCTTAGTCTGTTTCTAATTGTAGGGCTGGATAAAGTTCCAATTGGGCCTCCTTCATTGTTACAAGCTTAAGCCCTTTGTTTCTTGAAACTATGCAGGGCTTTTCTTTGCATATATGAGAGCCGCACTTGTTTTGTTGGCCTAGGTCTAGTGGATAAGCAAGAGGATGTGGATGATGTTATGTGGCACTTGGGAGAAACAGTCAAGTGAGCTTGCATGTCTTCTCTCCTACATATATGCAGCTTTTATTTAAATTGAGTCCTATATATTTCTCAAGAGCATCTAGATTTTCTTAGAGAAAATTGAGGAGTTCTAATACTATTGGTGGATTCACTTCTTGTATGGCACATTTTATGCCTTTTCATGGCATTATGGGCGTTACTCTGGGTGGTTTGGTCTTGATACATCTGTTTGTGAGCCAGAAAAGGTTCATATTACCATTTAGGTTTAGCAAATCCTTCCAACAATCTAACTTGATTTCGGCCTTAGAGACACGGATGTCTTCTCGCAGGCATCATGTAAAGCGCCAACCAGTTGTTCGAAGAATTCATTCAGAAATCTCCATGAAGAATCATGGAAAGTAGTAAGTTATTCACTGCCCCATACCTGTCATCAAGCCATTAATATTGTCATCCATATCAACTGATCTACTTGAGACCATTATGAATCATAATCAAATGTGTATAGCAATAGAAATGGAAGGATGAGTCTGCAGGACTTGAAGCATGGATGTTCATGACCTGCCAGAAACATTCCTCAGATACAGCAAATGGAGATCTATCCACAGACTTCTACCATAATAAACGGCCAGTTGTTTTCAGAGAATTCTCAAGAAGCAATAACTTATATATCATCACATCATTAAATGCTACTGCTAAGATACTATTACACTCAAAGACCCTCTCATCGGACCAGCCTTCGCTGCCTCATCCCAACATAGTAAAGCATCTTTTCTTCTCTGCCAGACAGTCTATCTAGTCCCAGTTTCACAACCACAGCCTAACAAGTCATCTTTTTGAAGTATTTTATATAATTTTCTCAATATTTTTCTACAAGTTCTGCTTCTACTAAATCCTTTACAGCTCCAAAAATCTCCCATTTTTATTCATTTGAATTCCAAAACCTTCATACCGACAGAACCAAGATGGATGTCCATCAACATGAGGAGCCAACTTCTTAATACCAAGTTTATGAGCTTCAGCTAGAGGAAAACCCCTGCAGTAGAAATAGTCGAATTGTTCCATTTTTTTTAATAGCAAAGCAAACTGCATGTTAATTTCAGGTTTAAATATTCATGATTTCAGGTCTAAATTTGTCATAATACAACAGGTCTAAATTTGTCCTTCATGTCTATAATTTCTTGCATAAACTATGGAACAAACTTTAGCCTTTAGGATATCATCTCTTCCCCAAGCAATAATGCTACAACTCAAGTTTCTTTAGAAAAATAAAAATGTCTTTCAGTATCGTAGTCATGAGTTGACTGTATGCAACTTGAGAATCTTATCTAGGCATCTATGTTCTTGCGCATAGCTCATTAGAAGCGAAGTGGCTTAGTCTCTCTCCTTTTTTTAATTTTTTTAATATTGTTTGAAAAGATTATTTAAAATGGCCTATAAGATCATTGATGCCTCTATGTTCTCATGCCGGCGATTTCTTAGAATGACTTGTCCTCAGTATTTGTAAAGGTTGATGATTCATGAGGCCTCAGGCTAAGGATTGGATTTATTATAGCAACCTTTCACTATAATATGACTACTTTTAGCAACACATGCAACAATAATGCAATGGATCAATATCATTTATCCTTGGGTAGGTTCTGAGCATGCTCACTGCGCCAATAACAAATGAATAGGAGAAGATGATTGTGCCATGGCATCGCAGAAAATTTGTGATCTAAACCAAATGCTAAAACATTATTGAACCAATCTCAGAAGAAATCCTTATGTCACAGGGCTAGTCACCTGAATTTTCTTCATATACAAAGGCCTTACCATCCAAGTGCTCGGCTGTTAACCCAAATAGTGATTACTTTGACCATTAACTTTCTTTCATGAGGGATCTTCTCCCCTTTAAATAGATTCCAGGTGGTTAACACCTCCCATTTCAATCAAGAAGAAGAAGAAGAAAAAAAACCTTTTGTTTCATGAGGGTTGTCTGCTGCTGTTTTCCTTGCCGCAACTTTTGCTCAAAACATAAAAAAATTCAGTTCAATAAAATTGCCATTGGATTTGAGATGGATTGCACGTGTATGCTTGATGATTGGAGAGCAAGAACAAGTGTTACCCAGGTGGAGAAGCAATGCTCGGATTTATATTCCAACTGGAGAGGCTTCTCATCATCCTTTTAGTCTGCTACTTCGACGTCAAATCATACTTAAGATGGGAAAGAACAAGAAGTTTGCATCAAATTAATCACGAATCTCCATTATTATATATATATATATATATATATATATATATATATATATATATATATATATATATATATATATGAATTATGGACGTCTGCTTCAGAACTCATAAAGTATGGGCTGGCTGTGATCCCCATTGAAAGAAATAAATAATGGAGTCTCTGAGACCGACCTATCAGCTGTCCCGATCATACTCCATGATGTTTTATTTTCTGATCTTGTTGAATCTATCATCCATCCATCATGCACTCATAATTCATTTAACAAATCGTGTATTTCTATTTTTGCGAAGTTTCTTCTGTCAGCAAAACAAGCTGTAGTAAACCAAGGGTGTCCAGATTCTAAGTTTTTTTCCTGTAATTTTCCCCTCCCATTCATACTATCCTCCTAGTCAATATAGTTTCTGCTAATATACAAAAGACTTCGAGTTCTCCTGAATTTATAGTAAATGAATTATGCTGCCTAACTTCATTTCCATCAGATCCAACTCTCAAAGTAGGAATTGGCCCGAAATTTCAAATATAATGAAACAAAGATTGCTATAAAGCTCAATAAAGCTTTATAGCAAGGAGAGCAAGGAGACTTTCCCACCTTTGTTGGTCCATCAAATCAAACACAAGATGAAATGAACCAGTGCAGCAGACTAAGAAAGCATGCATTTCTGACCACTCAATAAATTGAGAAGGTATGCCACATAAGCAACAGCTCCCACCACCCACTCACTCAGTGACATTTCCTGGCGTGCGCACTGGAACAAAGGGAGATGAGAGAAGGACACCCCTTGCTTTCACCAAGAGCACCATTGAAATAGCCCCCGCCATATGGAAAACGAGTCCCTCTGTCCCATGACAGAGATGGGTGGAATCCATGCTCTTTCGGTCAAGATAGATGGCAAGTGGTGTAGAATTCCTCCGTACAATCAAAAATCTCATCTTCTTTTCATTTTCGCCAATCATATGCACGCTAGACATGGAAATTAAGGGCGCAAGAAACAGTTACCAGCAGTCAGACAGTATTCTTTTTTCCACCTTTTTCTCTTTGATTACTTGAGATTTTCACCTAAAACAATTATAGCTTCGCTATGCTGAGATGATACTCCCGAGCAGCTTAATACATACAAAAATTCATGTTTGATTACATATCATAACAAATTCATTTGAGGACAAGTTTCATGTCAATCTGCAATCTCCTCCCTTCTAGCTGGAAGAGAAAAGAATGGATACTAGGGCCCTAAAAAGGCGTGTGCAAAAATTCTGGTTGAGGAAAGCTGATGATTGGAACAGTTGTGAATCTGAAATTTTCAGATGCATGTGAACTAAGTTTCAATCTGAGTTCTTCTGTGAAAAACTATTCATTTGACTATCATTCTGATAGTACACGACATCTCCAGTATCCCCAACGTAGCGATTGTCTCTCAAGCTCTTCGCAAGGACACCAAATAGGTGAAATGGAAAAGGACCAGATTTCTCAGGTTCCCTGTAGTACTTTCCAAGCACCGGCCTCGCTGCCTCAGTCTGATACATCAATGCATGGTTTATGAGTATTAAAGGTTTCTCATTCATCTTTCTGAAGAATGCTGAAGAAAAGCTAAAAAGCCAGTGATACTTACAGCTTCTACTAAATGGTAATGTGGTATCTGTGGGAAGAGGTGATGTATCACATGAGTCCCAATATCATGGTGGATGTTATTGATCCATCCATAATCCCGATCTAATGTTGTCAGCCCTCCGCGCAGATAACTCCACGCCTAGAGGAGAAGAAAAGCACATTCATTACCTCATAAACACATGCACAAGCAAGAATGAAGAAGCCATGCACAAATTTCACCTGCAAACTACTGTCATAACTTTAGCAGCCTAACTTGTCTTCTGCATATGCTAGGATTTGAAACTAATTTACTCTCTCTTCTATTCTGAGCAAACAGCGCAAAAAAGACTATATGCATAACAAGACAGTGATCTTATAGCTAGTGGTTGCATTAATCTTTTTGGAACAAATTGACAGAAATAAGCATGAAGAAGGCCCCCCAAAAAAAATTAGAAAAAAAAGATTTGCCATTTCCATTGAAAGTTTTTTAGAAAACGATTTCCCGATATACTACACGATGAATCCTTAACTTTAAGATGCACATAAATTAAGCTCCTAAATATAATTGTGGCTTTTCTAAATGGTTGGAGATTGATAGATGCACACTAGAAAAAAAGACGTATATATATACGATTTTATACCTTTCCGCGATACCAAGGAAGTTTCTCATCATGCCCATGATGATGCAAGTATGTCACAAAATCCAACCACATGACAAATATCTGCATTCCGAACCACAATTAATCATAACAAAATTCACAACAAAAAAATCCATGAATGCTCTCATTAACGGTAAACATAATTAAAAGAATTAATAGACCTACCCAGTAGGGAATTCCATACAGCTTTATCATTGGAACAAGGCCAAATTTCCATGTTAATCCTGCAAGCGCCACCAGCATTGCTGACCAGCACGCCGTCGACGTTATCACATCCTTCCTCTCATTTGGAAGAAATAGATCGCTACCCGGATGGAAGTGTGAACCTTTCTTCCCTGGACTCCTTGTCCACTGTTAATCAACATACAGATCAAAAATTTAGGTATATTGGGATCCTCAGAGTCCATAATTGATCCCAATTGAAGTGTGGGTGCTCACCAGGTACAAGGGGTATGCAAGCATTGGGAAAGGCAATGTGAAACGCAAAATCCGAGTTGCAGAATCCAGGCTTCTATATAACTTCTCTGGTATCTGCAAGAAATCCGAAATGACAAGAACCAATCATAAATCAAAGTGCTTGACGAAAAACAAGAATCAACCCGAAAGACAAAGTAGTAGCAAGAGACTAACAGGATGCCACGACTCGTCATTCTCGACGTGCCCATGGTTCTGGTGATGAGTCCTGTGACTAATCCTCCTGCGGATTTCAGCAGAGTTACCCCGGTACCAATTAGACATCCAAACATCACAGAGACAACAATTCTTCTACTTCCTTGAATCTAATTAGCTACTATAGCTCAGATTGGGAACAGGGGGACATACCAGCCATGGTAAGGCACGAGAATGGAGGAATGGAGCAAATGCCCAACCACGCTGTTCAGCTTCGGATTGCTTGAAAAGCTTCCATGCCCACTGCCAAAGATTCAATTTTTATAAGAATACAGACAAAAATTGGCTTAAGCCCAATGGGAAATAGACGAAAAAACCAATCTTGATGGCGGAAATCCATACCAATCGTGGCCGAGAACGAAGAGAGCCCAGAACATGGTGCCCTGAGCCGCCCAGTAGAGCGGCCACACCATCCAGTTGTTGAGGTAGGCGGCGGCGGCCGCGAGCCCGAACACGGCGACCACATCTCGGACGACGTAACTCATAGATTTCCATGAATCCTTCACCCAGCAGTGCTTGGGGATGGCGGCCCGGATCTCCGCCAGCCCAAACGGCGGCGGCATCCCCGGGTCGAACTCCGGCTCCTCTCCCTCACACCCATTCACCCGTTTCCCGCTAACCTCCCCTCCTTCCCTCTCCTCCTCCACCGTCGCCACCCTCAGCGGCGCGCTCACCCTCAGCGCCCAGTCCCGTTGGGGCGCCCGGCCTCCGAGGCAGATCTGGCGGCGGAAATCCATGCCGCGCACGGCCGGACAGGGTAGGCTCCTCCGCGGCGGCTGGAGCCTGGATTTGGGCCGGGAGAAATACGCCGGCAGCGGTCTTATACCACAGCATTCAGATAGAACCGAACTCGCCATCATAGAAACTAAACAAAAAGCCCTCCTCTCCCCCTTCCCCTGCCTTTTTCTTCACGGAGTTTGAGAAAGTTTTGGTACAAGGTTTTTGAGAGGCAAAGGAGAAGGCTTGGAGGAGAAGAGATGAGCCTCTAGAGGCTGGTCGTCCTTCTCTTCGGAGAGCCTCTCGTCTGCCTCTCTCTTTCTCTCTCTCTCTCTCTCTCTCTCTCCTCCCCCCCTCTTTCGATGCCAAGTTGCAGGGCAGGAGGGGCGTGCTTGGTTCAGAGGATTTATGGTGAGATTGGTTCGGCATTTGACGGCGTCGGCGCGCGTGAAACGGCTGACGTTTTGACCCAAACGAGTCGCACGAACGCGGAGAGTTTGGTGGTGGTGACTCGGTACAAATTAGGCCCAGAAAAGGGTAAAAATTTATCTCATCTGCCGTATCAGGGTGGCATTGTACTCACATGAGTATTGATCCCAGTAAAAAAAACCCATGGGTCCAAGAAAGTACGCAGAAACTCTCTGTTTCCCGTGACGTGCGATTTTGGGTCGGTCTCCGGGGGTCGGAGGCGATCGTTGACTGGTATGGTTTGAGATATTTTTTTTGTGTTGAAGAGGTGATTCACGTGGAACATTTCAGAGCGCGGATCAACTCTCTCTTTCCTGAAAGTGCGACAACGCACCCAAAAAAAAAAAAAAAAAAAAAATCTAATTTAAAAAATATTTGTTATATTTAGCCATGATATTTCACAATTCGCACATATGATTGATATATATATATATATATATATATATATATATATATATATATATATATATATATATATATATATATATATATATATATATATATATATATATATATATATATATATATATATATATATATGTCCTATCCTTGATTTTGTGGCTGAGATGGAGCTAGCAGCGCACACGTGATATTTTTTATTCATTGCCCTTTAATTTGTTAACATCATAGACTATTATCCAAGACATTGACAGAAAACTATCGCATGCATTGAAGGCATGTGCGAGTTATATGTTCATTTTTTTCTTGTATTTTTAGTTGGAGCATGACCTTCTATTTTGAATGTTAAAATATGCTATTCATCGAAGCTTATTTATATATAAAAGATCATAGAATTCAATGCTGGATGTTGATCAGTAAAATTGTTAGCATGTTTATTATGAAAAAGTTAGACAAATAGACATTGGCTATGATTCTTGGTTAAAAATTGCAAATTAGAACTAGGTTAGCGAACTGGAGTATATCATACATATTACATTTTCGAGCTTCACATGCGAGATTTCAGAGCATGATAGATTGTTGCCATCGCAAGCCCTAGTCAAAGGTTTCGCTAATTAAATTTTCTACTAGACCCATAGGTTGAAAACATCAAGCCGGATGGTCATCTAAAAAGATTGTGGAGTGTCAAATTAATTGATGTTGGGTCGTGGGAATCCTTGACTCAGATCAAAGGTTGCAAAAGCAAAGATTTTAATTGAATTGTCTTTATGTGTCTTTATAGCCGACACAGAAATTGAGCTTGGTTTAGATATTATCTATCTATAGAGAAAGATTAGGCATGTACCACGTGAACAAGAGCACTTTTGGGGGGCCCTTTTTTTTTTCAATGCGAGGATCTATTCCGTACAGGTTAGCTGAAGAAAAACAAACAAATTGCTTTTTAAAAAGTGATGCATGTTATATAATTCATGAGCTTTTTTAGTTATAATTTTTACATAAAATGATGCAAGCATTAAGATGACAATAGCCAATGGAATTTAGTCATCTTATTGAGATACAGCCTCCTTTCTGCATGACTACAAAACTATGTCAAATTCTATGTTTCTACAAGCGATCGCAATTTTAAGCTTAAAAATACCATTGGCTGGCCCATAGATTCTCGTTTGTTGTGCAGCTGAGTCCAATAATGTAATCCTTAGGAAAGTCAAATATCCCTCAGAGGAAATACAAAAATGATGGATCAAAACAATTGAACTCATTAATTAAGCATTAGGCTGGAAAAAATTATATTCTATACTACATGCATCATGTGACTGTGTACAATGCCAATCATTTTTTTTTTTTTTTTGGACTTTATTCATCATACAACTTGTCTTGGTAATTACCCCCGAGCAAATAAATGGGATGATTTAGGGAGGGGTAGCACAAGCTCTTTAAATTGCTTTTGATATCGTTGTATTGGAGCATGAAGCTCGCAGCATGGTTTTAGACCTTGGGAATTTAAGCAAGGCAAGGCACCTCGGTATATTGTTTCCATATTTCATACCATGCGTGTTAAATTGGATGGACGGTTTCAAAACTTCCATATTTGAACGCGTTGACAAGACTTTGAATCAAAATTTTAAAGAGGACCGACTGATTTTTTCTAAAGTTTGAAAAAAAGTAACCAAGAAGAGCACGACTCTAAGCCACCATATCTTCTCAAGAGCTGTCATGCTGTTAAAATGATGTCATGATATATGACTTTTTTTTATAAAAAAAACGCCGGTAGTTCCCATTGATTTGAATCACTTATTTCGCGGAACGAAGCATATAAATAAATAGCTGCCGTCGATAATAAGAATTTAGGATGAGGAAGAAAAAAAAAGGAACTTTGAAGGGCTAGTTTGGACAATTGATCGTCCTGATATCTTTAGATTATCTCCTGTACCAGTGATGGTTGCTTGCTAGAGGAAGGAAAGGGCAGGGAAAGTAGCAGTCGAACTATTGCTCGTCTAATCTTGTGTTTTTCCAAGATACCATCATCCATCTAAAAAAGTTATTTCAGAGAACTCAAGTATTGAAATTGCAAAATCAAAGTCTCACCCGTTTCTTAATTTCTCGGTTCTCATCTCTCTCAATTTTCCAACCCGTGTGGGAAATAACAATGTAAAGATCGTGGCTAGTGTGAACTCCTTTGGGGAATTTCGTTGCATACTGGAGAATTTCACCATATACTTGTGCTCATCCCATCCTGCATTTTGATCAACGACTTCCACGGCCTGGACCCAGAAAAGAGAAGGTCATCGGTGCGCATCTTCACCTGATTACGATTTGAATGAGCTCGTAAGAGATGAATCATTATCAGTTAGTCATGGATGATGGCTCCTGGCTGAGCCCCATCAGTACTTGGTGCGAGCCCGTTAAAAGCGAGAGCGCACCTCCAGGCTCCAGGCTCCAGGCTCCAGGCTCCAACTCCTTTGAAACGTGATTCGTAAGTTTTCCCATGATATGAGATGGCCCCACCATGAATTCAAGAACATCTTCTTTCTTTTGGGTAATACAGGCGCGGTAATGGCATAATCCATCTATCGGCGATCATTTTTGCTAACTTTGGGTCATGACCACAATTCTTTTCCCCCCCATATACTCAAGTTGTCTAATGTCTTGAGCTGAAGGAACAGCCACCATTCAATAATGAGGCACAGTGGATCCGTTGCTTTATTTGTTTCCTTTTTTTTTTTTTTTGTGATGTGTGGCTCTGCTACTAATTTGATTTTACAGGGTCAGTGGAATTACTGAAGCTGGAAGGACAGACCAGCGATATCAAGTTTGATGCCTCAACCAAGAGATGGCCAATTTGCTGGCACCATACAACCCCATCTAGCTCTTGCTTCTAACTCATCAAGATTCCTGTCCACATGATCGTGTTGTCTAAGTTTTAAGCGCAAGTCTCGTATTCTATATCTTAGATATGGGTTAGTCAATTGAAGTTCATATTTATAAGCATGTTTCATTTACAATGGAAGGAGCTAGTTTTTTTAAAGGTTGAAACCAAAACTTGCATCCTGCAGGAAGTATACCATGTGGATTTCACTGGATTCATGATCGCTGTCTCATGTATGGATGCACACCATGATTAGCAACCAAGGCCTCTCCAGTCCAAACCCAAACTACAGACTATATGGACTCAACCAAGTCATGCAGGTCAAACAGTTAAACCACCTAGCCAAATATCTTTTTTTTCTCCCACGCAACTGTTAGATTCAGCCAAACCAACCTAGATTACATCTGACATCACTTTAATTTTTTTTATTTCTAAAAGCGAAAGTCAAAATTTTATTGTTTTTTCTATTTTTTTAAATATAAATATATTGATATAGTTAATTATTTTTAAAATATAATAAATTTGATAAATAATAATGATGGTGCCGACAGCGACCAGCAGCAGCAACAGTGATTATATGGGCAATTGTGGCTGTGAAAGCAGAGATAACAGTATTGACAGCAATGGTAAAACAAAATATATTTCTTTTCAAAAAATTGAAAAGTATTTTTAATAGCTTCATTCCCAAAAACCATACTTCAGTTCTCAAAAACAAAAAAAATAAGAATTACTATACCAAACAGATTTTTTATCAAAATTTTGGCATTTCAATTTTAAAAAATGGAAACAAAGCAATGAGGTTCAAACAATTGGTTAAAATGTTGTAAAGGGTCTTATTTCAGGACACTGAATATTCGATAATCAAGAGAGAGGATAAGAGTGAACTTGCTTTGGCTAGTAAAGCTGGTGAACAACTCCGTCCAGAAGCGAGTCTATACAACAATCATCCCCATTATGCAGGATGCAGTGGGATAACATTCATGAGCACCCATAGCAAGTTAAGATTTGTGATAACAGTTATATTTTCCACCACTTCTTCTTTTCCATTGTTTTCACTAGTTCATTTGCCATATCAGCGAAATTTTCAGCCCCACTTTGCAACTCCTCAGTTCGTTGGCTCAATCTCTGTAAGAAACATGGGCAGTTGTTAAATGGGGCCTATATTATCATCATTTATAGAGTACTAGCAAGAGAGGCAAAAAGGAAAGGTCTCAAGAAACATTGGCTGAGTGTAGCATGAGGCAAACATTCTGACTTGATCAGCATTGGACATAAACCTACAACTGGACCTCTTTTTGTGTGTTTGTGCGTGCGTGCATGCACGCACAGACTACGTGGCACTTTCAAATATTTTCTATTTTAAAATGGTATCATATCTTTGTTTCAGGATTGTCAATATCTGGATCAACCATATTTTCATATAAAAAGTCAAATTCTGTAAAGATTCTATAGTTTTCTGTGCAACCTTATGCCTATCTGGTATTTATATGAAGTCAATGTATTTAAGATAAGGCAGGAAGTATCAGATGAAAATCCTACCTGAAGCTTTTCCTGCCTCTCTGCAAGCTTATCTCTTGCATGAGCTGCTGCTGCAGAGGCATCCTGGATGGAAAAGAACATCAGCAAATGGAGTACAAATAAGAATTATAAAGAAATACATAAGCTGAAGAATTACCCCTGCAAATCGATACTGAGTCAGGATTTCTTGAGTTGTCCTCATTCTTGGCTTCATATCACTAGTCGAACCCTCAAATAATTTGTTTCTCTCCTCCTCCTCATCTAAATTTAATATAAAGCTTGAGTCCAGTGAACAAGATGAATTTTTAAATGCTTGATATGAAAGAATGACATGTTAGCGTCCATACCTATTGTATAACTCTTATTTACAACGGATGAAGTTGAAGTGGATGTTGTAGGTAATATATCATCAATCTCAATGTCATCTGCATAGAAGAACTTTAAATAGACAGGTAATACAAATAATATGAGAGAGAGAGAGAGAAAGAGAGAGAGAGAGAGAACCAATGCTCAGTTCAGCAACTTCCGGGTCACCAGTGGTAGTGGCCGGAATATTGGAAAATGGAACCCTTGAAAATAACTCTTCCAATTGCTGACTAGAACCATATCTAGAAATGCTATCAATATTATTGGGACTATTCTCTGTTCTACCCCCTTTAAGTCCTCTCATGATACCACCAAAAATCCCAGGAGCCGTATTCTGCAGCATTAGAGATATGTCATGGATGAATTTCAACAAAGTCGATTGATGACAGCCCACTCACAATAAAAAGTTATTTTTCTAAACCTGTTTCTTTTTCTGACTTATAGAAAGATTAATGGCAGCGTCAGCAGCAGCTGCAACAACTTTATCATGAAGGCATGGTAAAGATTCTGGAATCCTAGAATAAGCATATAAATATCATGAGTTCTGGATATAAACCTGGTTATGAAATTTACTTTCTTGATTCAATATGCAATCAATAGATACCTGAAGTCATTTGCACTAGCCACATGAGAGAGGAAAGCAAGTTCACATCCATTAACCTGTAAGTTCCTCAAAAAGGAAAAGAATTATGTGATTTGGTTTCTCATGAACAAAGAAACTATGTTACAATATGATCAATGCAATTTCACAAAATTTTAATATACTTACTTGAAAGTTACAAGAAAAATGAAAAAGAAAGATAACAGTAACAACTAATTCAGTACAAACTAGAAGTGATGTTATCAATCTAATAAATGTGGAAGTTAAAGGTAATTTGTGGTAGTATTAGTTAATATAGACTGAATTTCACAGAGCATGAGAATAAGTTTAGTAGCACCAGTATGGGATGCTGAAACATGAAGAAAGCAATTGAGGTGGTTCAATCAAAGTTAGGGATGTCCTTAAGTGCCAGAGATGGCCTTGATAAAAGGTAAGGCTTGAATTTATGTTACAGGTATCAAACGAGAGCAACATCAAGGTTACCTGCATGGGACTATAGAAAGGAGTTGATGAAGTTCAATATAGTGAAGGATATGACCCTGGGTACAGATGAAGTCCAATAAGAAGATTTCATAGTCCAAACCTCAATTGGATGGGATTAAGGCCTGTTCCAAAGTCAGTTAATTTTCAACCAGCCAACCACGTTTTTGTTTAGCTAACCCAACTTAATAGAATTTGAAGTTAATGGGAATAAGATTATTATTAAGTACACTTTCTTTCTGCACTTGAGACTCAAGCTTTTCTGATATCAATTATCGATCTAGATGTCGGGCAGGCAGTCAGTTCAACATTTCTTGAATCAGGTTCAAGTTACACATAAACATAAATAACACTTGTCACCATTGGTCAACTTGATTTAGATCCATAGATTTGAAATGGCTCATTTCAAGGGATAAGCCATTGGGGAAGAACATGCCAATTGCATCACCTGAAAAATTGTTTTTATCTTAATTTCTTTATAGCCAACAGGCAAATTACTATGCTAATAAGTGACGACATAATGTTTTATGAACTTCACAAACATTCCAGTTCCATGAAGTGGAAAAGATTCTTCTAAGTTCCAAGCAAGAAGTGATAAAAGTTCAGTCAAATAAACAGTAATGAACATCTCAAGAAACTTATAGCTCTAGAAACCAAGCAAGATATTCACCAAAGCAATCTGCCCGTTATCAGAGGAGCTCATGGTTTTATCCATGTTTGTCTTGAAGCTCCATCTTAGACTTGACATTAAGGACCCTTCGGCCACAGGTTCCAAACCCGGTAATGACCTGTTCATGGACAGAGCAATCAACTTATCACACAAGAAAAAAATACTTCAAACTGAAGGGGTTTTGAGCTCAATAAAAAAGTTCAGATCACCCCAATGCGGGAATGATCCAAGAAGATAAAGCCTAAAAAATTTATGGCTCAAGAAGTGAGTTTCCATGGCAAAAAAGGCAATAATTATTCTTTTACTAGACCCATATCCTAGAATACTGGATATTTTAAAGCTGTGTATATCTGATATGTAATGACTGTTAATACATGTCAGATATGATTATCATACATGCTAGATGCATATTTTATGTATCCTATATTTTGAATTAAGAATGGGCTACAGATACTTTGCAAATATGCTGATAATACTTCCTAATTACCTTTGGAGATAAGGCTGAGGGCTCTTTCTTTCTTTCTTTCTTTCATTTTGAATGTTGGCCTTTCAATGATGGAAATGATGGATGGTTTATTTAATAAATTTGCGATGATTGAGTATGGGCTACGTAATGGTCATAATTACTTCCTTATGGATTTTTTTAAAACTCATGTTAAAAACATATTTCTTTTTTTGTTTTTCAAGATTTGTCATATCATTTGCAGAAATCCAAATAGGGGAAAACAGGGCGAAAGGGTCATTTACCTTATCTCTATATCTCCCGTCTGGTAAAGTAATATCAGTTGACGTGTCTTTTCGTCTCTCTTTGTAAAAGTTGTTGACCAACAACAATGTTTTAAAAGGTTCACTTTACGAATAAAGCTGCTGTCCCCCTAAAATTGAGGGGAAAGAAAAAAACTCAGTATGCAGATGAGACATGTTAAAATCGTCAAAGAAACTAGCATAAGAGGGGAGGGTACCTGGATCACAGACTTCAGAGAATACAACCATATTGCATCCTCGCAACAGAGTAAAAGAAGTGGATCCACCAATGTTTCACAGCAGTCTGAAGTATCACTAGAGCAGTGCTGTTCAACTTCTTGTGTCATGCTTTCATTGGTATTATTATTTTTCTCAGTTTCACTTTGGGAAGAATTATCATCAGAAATATGTTGGGGGTATTTCTCACTAGCCACTTTGGAGATTGCACTACTTCCCTCTAAACATGAAATGTTAAAGGCACAATGTTATTTCAACACAAAATAAGAAGGCTCAACAATTGCCCTCTAAGTTTGCAAAAAATTACTTGCCTATGACATACATGGAGATTGCAACAGAGTCCTTTGGATGCACTTGTTGTGAAATCATATCACCTGTTATGCTATCGATGATTATAACATGTGCATCCTTGGTTAAGATGAGTACTGTCTCTGCAGAGTCTGTTGGCCTTTCGAGGCTTGCTTGCTTTGGACTTTTTACTGGGACACTGTTTTGGGGAATAGCATGCACATATATATAAATTACAGGAGAGTTTCTTCCAGCCATATAATCTGTATGAAACATGACAGATAGTGATTGCATATCAAGCATTGCCACCTGAAATGAGGACCAAGATAAAATGACAAGTTAATATCTTGAAGTCTTCAAAGCAGCCCCCCTCCCACAACACACACACACACACACAAAAAAAAGTGGATGTAATATACCTGTCCATCTTTGAAACCTACAGCAAGTCTGTCTCCAGAATTTGTAAATTGAAGGGTTCGAATGGGTAAATTTAGGATAGCAAAGGCTGCAATGCAATGAAATCCTTTTCCATGATGCACAATTTGAACTGCAAAACATGTTAAAGTAAATGGAAATAGTACTAGCTCAGATGGGAAGTAAGATGTGATGTGTAGTTTGCTAGGACTGTGGAGAAGGAAAAATGGCCCAATCATGCATACAAATTTCTTGAAAGAATGTATAATTTAATCTTGTCTCACATCCCAGTTATTTGCTTCATGTAGACAATATTATACCTGATTTTTTCATTTATAAAATGATTCACTTCTAGTCATTGTTCATCATTTTCTGCAACAAATATTCTTAATTTCATTTGCATGTCTTGCTCCAACAAGCTTTCCAGTAAAACAATTATGAATCTAACTTTTATTAACAAAAATACAAAGCATCTGTTACATGGATACAATTATAAGAGGGTTTCGAATTTCTTTTTCTCGTGTCTGATTTGTCAAAGGAAGATTACTTGCAAAAAATTTTAAAAAAGCTTTAATAGAATAAATGTGAAATGGATCTGAGTTTACAAGTAGTCCGGCAATAATAATAAGTTAGCTTATGAAGGATAAGGAATGAAAGAAATTAGAACAAGATGCCATATCATTCACTCTCTCTCTCTCTTTTTAAGTCAGAAGATAAAAGACCATTACCTAGTTAATATTCCCGACAACCGGGGTCCTAGGAGGGTCCCTTCAGAAGATGTCATAGGAAATTGAGCTTTTTGGTTAACCTTTTCAAAGAGATCTTGGTAACAAGTAAAAAATGTAAGATTTAAATGAAAAAGGTGAATCATGATTTACAAATTTGAATCAAGTTTATGGACCTTTTAGCGACTAATATTGTGGGTCTTGTAACTACAAAACCTTCTTTATTGCCCAACATATTTTATTGTACAATATTGCAGGCCTTGCTACTGCAGCATAAGTTTTTTTCTCGAGTTTCGATGGCATATGTCAATTGCATAACACCTAAGAAGCATCATTTGACCTCACCCATTTAGCCATATTTTTTAATAAATGTCTGTCTACCTCTCACTTCCTCCTTACCAGTGATTGAAGATAATGAAAATGATCGATCTATAATACCTCTTGGCTATATGATGGGCCTCATTTTCATTTTTATTTCCAGTGAAGCTCTATTCAGTACAGTCTGCCTGGTCATACTAAATATTTGGATCCTTCAAAACTTCTTCACCAAGTCCAATTTAGCATCTACTCTAACCATGTCTCATTAATCAATGTCATACCATTTGCAAATAATAGATGCCACCAACTACCATCATTCAATCATCAATGAGATGCAAAAAGGCATAGGCTCTTTCATTCTGTCAAGCATGCCCACTATGATTGGAAATTCATTATTTTGCTACTACTCCTAATGTTCATTGTTGCTTAATACTTGATGCTAATTTGGGAATCATGTGTCCTCAATGCCATTTTTAATTAATGCCATCTACTAGACATTGTTCAGGGCATGCCTACCATTGGCTGAGATGGGATGCCCTGTGCCAATTCATGCCATGCTGTGCAGAGAGAGAGAGAGAGAGAGAGAGAGAGAGAGAGAGAGAGATGATGTCTTTGGCTTGATGTTGTGGTACCTAGCCTTATCAACTACTGCTGGGCTGTAACTTGCAACATGCAGGGCAACACGGCACAGATGGAAGCCCAGTGCTGGCACTACATGGCATGTTACGATTAGCAAGGACCAGCATTTAAAACCTTGCATTAAATATTTTCATAAACTTTGAGATATGTTTGTCATACCTTTTAAGTAAGATACATATATATGTTGTAATGCCTGAACTGGAAAGTGATCAGATTTTGGTAAACTTATTGGAACATGGCTCCATTCTACTCCTAATGCAATATATATATAGCTACAAGTGAGATTGGATATTGTGCTTGTACAGATTGCATAATTAGCAGCGCCATAGCTTCTTAGATTGGTTTTATTTTGGACTTTGGCTGTCGATGGTGCTAGCAGTGACACAAGATGCATGAATCTGTTTTCACTAAGAATCAACACCATGAATCTACCTCATAAAGCACTACTATTAATGGGATGGTATCATCTTCATAGTACACAAATTTGTAATGTCCTTAGATTTAAAGCGAACAACTACCCAGTTTTCAGACAATCACTTTGAAGTTGAACTAGAGGATTGATCATATAACGTTATACATTGCTGAATGGTTGATAAGGTTGGACAAAACTAAAGGCAAGTTATCCAATAGATTCGATTGGACACAAAATCCAGAATTCAGGGTCATGCTTTAAATGTCTTCAGATGTACTTAATTGTAGTACTCATGAAGAAGGTTTTACTATGGCTTTTAGGATGGTACTCTCGAGTGCTGGAACTTAACCAAGGTCCTAGTAGTCATGTCTCTTCATAGTTATTGGCTAGACATCATCTCCATTCTTGTCCACATGACCATCAATGACATAGATTGGTGGAGGAACAAATTTCAAAATTTGTGCATGAAAGGAACAATAAGTGGCATTACTTAATCTCAGGAATCTATAACTTCTTTGGATGTCATATTGACTGATATATGTAAGAAAAAGCTTCAGCCAAAGAAGTCAAAGCATAATCCTTTGTAGATCATATATAATGTAGAAACCCTGAGGCTGCCAAGCACATTTGGGAAGTGTGAACAAGACAACACATGATGTCACAAGGATGATTCTTTTAAGAGATGAAGCGCCCGTCGGAAAGGACTGTCTTAAAATTTGTACGAGGTCTTTCAAGTGGCTTAATTACTTGTGTTGTTTTGTGGATTTACTCACTGAAGACTTATCTTATCTGTTGCCTTTAGTGACATGCTGATATACAGACCTGTGATTATTATTTCCCCCTCCCCACCCCGGTCACTTTTTAGACTGCTTTAGACTGCTTGCCGGTGGTACATTATGCATTTGTTTTAATTGCTTGCTCTACAGTCTCTTAGTTGTGGCTTTACTGCTTTAGACCCCTGCTTTGCTTACCTTTCTATATACTGGCTTCTTATTTGCTAAAACTGCTGAATTTAAGATTCCAAAGATGCTCTCCATTTAACATGCTCCTTTGTACTGTTCCTTTCGCTCAATAATTTTGGTCACGCTTATGGGCCATAAATCCATTTCTTGTTCTTTTCTTTTCTTTTTTTTTTCTTTTCTTCACACTATAATTACTTTGAATTTGACTAAATCCAGCTTATCAATTAAATCTAAGAAACATAATAGCAAAAATACCAAGTCTACTAGAACTTGAGGCTGAGATCCAATAAAGATGCGTTCAATCACATTACAAGCTATTACCTTCATGTTTAGTTTCAGTGACAAAGTGAACAGTTGATCCATCAGTGCTCTCATGAAGCTTATAGACACGAACCTATATAATAACATAAAACAAGGAAATGGTGATATAACATAAACTGCTTTTAGGCAGTGAAAAGGAAATGACTTACAATAAACAGATCTAACCAGACCACATTCATCGCCAACAGCCAAAGTCATACTTATAGAACAAAAGGCCAGGGATGATACTGAAGCATTTTCACCATCTACTTTGACACCTGGGACCTGCAATTAGATGTCAGTAAAAGTCATTCCACTACTAATTTTTCTTAGATATTAATCATAGAATATTAGACAACAATAACCTTGCTTTCTAGAACAAACATTAGTTCCATGATTGGATATGTTACATCCCATATTCTCACAGATCCATCTTCATAACCTGCTATAAATATTCTTTCAACTGCATAATTGTCAGATGACATCTCACTGGGGATCCCACCAGTCAAAGGCCACTTTGTACCCGCTGATAGGTTAGGTATTGCAATTTTTTTAGCGTAATCCTTCTACATGGACAGGAAGAACTGATGTTATGAAAGGAAGGTGAAAGAGTAAAAAAATGATGGTGAGAAAGGCACACCAAGTGTCAAACAGAGCTCCATGATATCTGGAAATGAAATACCTTCAACAAACCCTGGGAAGAATTTCCGCCCATGGGTAGCCGACAGAGCTTTGTAACAGTCATACGTGGATCGATAGTCGGTACTGCATCAGGAAATTTCTCAGCTTGAACAGAAGGCTTTTCTTCAGATGTCAACATAGACAACAAAGCGCCATCATAAACATGTAGTTGTCCAGGATTTGTCAATACAAAAAGTGCAGCAGTGGAACAGTTCTCCAGTGATCCAGCATTAGGTACTAAAATCATGTCTGCAAAAGATCCATTAAGATTGAGGTCCACACGAGAAATGCACCTTAAAGTCTCTATTCCGGAGGACCATTCAAGACTGAGAATCTGCAACAGAAGGTAATTGCCATCACTAATAAATGATTAAATTAAAAAATTGCACGGTAATAGCATAAGTTGCCATCTTAATTATTGAGCTCCCTTAGCAAAATTTTAAGAACATAAAGAAAGCTTTTTTTTCAATCTAAATGGAATATTTTTGGTCTAACAAAAGCATTTTGTAACAAGATTGTTGCTTTTATATAAATGTTTTTTCCCTATGGTCAATATTTAAATAAATAAGCATCCATCATTATGGATAGCGAGGGTTCAATTGCCCTAAAATTGTATGGGAAAGAGGGTGAGATTAAAAATCAAATGTTTCTCTTGAGTCCACTCCCTTTCCAACTCCTGACTTTTAAGTATTTCCCTTGGTGTAAAAACAAGATTGCACAAAGCCCATGATTTGCAATTACTTAATCATCCTATAAACTACATTCCCTAAATTAGGGCTCCATGAGGTTTGTAATAGCCCTCACACAAGCAGTTCAAGTTTCAAGATTCTATAAAATGATACCTGCAAAATATACCGTTGAACTACTAAAAGAACTGAGGCAAGGAAATCCACCACCACCTATCATTCAATTCTACTATGGGGTGATTAAGTCACTTGGCTTAAGGCATAGGGCTACTAAAAAAAGATTTGAATAGGACTGCTACTTATCCCCCTGTTATTAATTTGTAGATACAGTACTTCCCAAAAATTAGAAGCAATTTTGGAGTGCAAGTATTATTCTCCAATGCTCTCTGCAATTTTCAAGGACAATCAGAGACTAAATTTGAGTCACCAAGCATTAATATGGACAACACAAGAACATACAACTCAAAAAGATGATAAAATGATTGGCTGTCATTCTTCGTCTCTTTTAGTTATTCTTTTTATCTTTCCACTACATACATTTATGTGGCTTCTATTTGAAGAAAGATGGAAAAAATAACCTAAAACACAGAAAGAAAGAGAACTCTCCTTAGGATGATACAAAATCCAACATCTCAAACCTCCATACTAAATATGTATTCATTAAATTTGCCGTTAGTATGTTGCAAAAAAAAAAATACATGGAAACTTTCTATGAAGATGACAAGTGCAACCAAAGGGAAGACCATGTTTATGACTCAGACTTGATAGATATTATCTAACTCTTCTTGCAAGATATAACAAGGTGGAAGGCATTGTAGGGAGGCTCATTAATGAAAAACATTGAGAAGACATAACAAGTGGAGCAGAATAATGTCTAGCAAGAAGCACCTCAGGCCAGCTCTCTTGAAAGAAATCTACATATCAGATGTTCATGTCAAGAGGGACATCCAATTGTTAGAGTGACCTTTGGGTGGACAATGCTATCCTTACATTAGTTTCTGTATGTGTGCACGATGGCTTCAATTAATGAGGCGATCCTAATGGACACTTACTAGAAAGCCAGCAACATCAATATATGGAGTACTGAACTTAAGGAGATATTTAAAGCAGAAGGTAATTATTTATTTTTTGATATTCTCAGAGATACATTTCTCACGCATTTTAGTTAATGCTTTTGGTTCAGCGGATCTCTTGCAAATTTTCCAGCTTTCAATATCATTTAAAGTTGTAAACTCATTTACTCAGTTAACTAATGGTAGGTCTTGATTTCAATTATTATCAAGTACTTACAAGCCCTCAACTCATATTATGCCTCTAACCCCACTTTTGCGTCAGTGAAATTGATGGACTCAGCTGTCAGTTAATTCATTCTATAAAACTACATTTAAAATTACAAGATCTAAGACTAGGAAATATATATCTTTATTCATTCCCATTCTTTACTTGAAGATTTGCTAGGTCAATCAGTTCATTGCACATGACGGAACAATGTTACCTTACCTTTCTCATCTTTAATTAGTATCCAGTTCACCAAGCTTCCAGTTAGAGAAAGAATGGATCTCAGAGTAACCAAAATGATATCACCAATTTACAACCACACTCGTTCTATATGATATATTTAACTAGAAAATACTATGGGACCCATAGAATTCAAATAAAAGCATCATTTTACTTATTTATCCTATTCTCGGTGATTTTTTTGGTACAATATCCTACTTTTAGAGATTAATAATCATAAGATTTTTTTCAAGAAACAGAACTTATTTTTACCAAGTAAACTTCGTGACTGAACACATTTGATCATTTCTGAAAAACAGCACTCCTCTCTTACACCAAACCACACTCTTTCCTCTTAACTTAGAACTTCAGCAATAAACTAAAGCTTAGCAGTTTGATGATTGGCTCCCCTTGAGGGTATGCATTCCCTATTTTCCACAACTGCAACATATTTCTATTATAGTTCGCGTAGTCACAGAACACGTAGTTTTGTATGTCAACATTTTACACAATATAAACTATATATTTAGGACATGAAAAGAACAAGCGAGTATGCTGAAAACATTTAGACACGTGAAGAATGAGAAGTTAAAACAAACTTTTTGAATTGAAGACTTCTGTGATAAACAAAGTGCACGTGCAGCAAATAAATGTAAGAATGAGAAAAAATTTGAATGTGTGGCATGCATCAGAAAGAAGAAAGCATCTTAAAATCACATCAAGATACTTGAAGTTAAATGATATTAACTTTACCAAGCAGCCATCTGTTATTTTATAACAATGAAGAAATGAATAGATCTTTACTTCATAATAAAAGGATCCCCAGCATGACTACATAAGGCTATGAGGTTAAAGCCTCCCCAATTCTTTCTTAAGATGATATTTTACAAAGGAAACAAAGAAACACATCAGCAAAAATGTTGAAATAGACATATCAGTTCCAAGAGAGTGAAAAAAATTTTATGGCTAGAAATCTAATCCCAAGCAACTCATCGATTGATGGGATCACAACCATCCATCAAGCAATGTTTCCTCCTCAATCAGTCAAGTGCATTGCTCATTGCGAGTGCTATGCATATACTAAAAAGAAATGCATATAGGACCCCATACCAGTAACTAAACGACACAGTTATGGTCATTAGTTACATCCTGTCATGAGACATGGTACGCTGTTGAAGTTGAACTGTGGAAGCTGGTATACAGTATTGCAAACACTGTTACAAATAGTGGCTAGAGATTAAAAGAAAAGGAAGAATCATATAGTGTGAACTGTGGAGAAACAAACCGTTAGAACTTCTTCAGATCCCATTTCATCACCGCCATATACAAAAAGTTGCCCTCCTTTATCAATATCTGCTTTACCACTTGCAGACCAGTGTAAGACAATGACAGGTAGCCTACGATTTCCAGATGCCAGCTGTAGCTTAACAACATTATTAGATGATATCCCAGTTTGTTGCCCTTTTGTAGAGGAATTTGAGGAAATGTTCCACAATAATATATCTCCATTTATGTAACCCACGGCAAGGACAGAACCAGTATTAGATGCCCAGCAGAGAGAACAAATTTCTTTCTCCTCTTCTTCATGGTCAGCCAAATTGCCTGAAAGCTCATTGGCCACTCCAGTTGAAGAATCAGTGTGCACGTCACCCTTCAATTGAAGATCTGTGTAACCTCTTACAGTAACAACCTGGCCCTCAGATATATCCCACAGAATTAAAAGTCCATTCTCATAGGCAATCAGCACTCTGCAATAGAATGATAAATTCATTGTGTTGACAATTTAACGAAAACAAACACATACAGAGTATAAGAGAGAGAGAGGGGAGAAGAGAGAAAAGAGGGGGGAGAGAGAGCTCATATAGCATCTAAAGAAACTTATGGTTAAAATTTTTCTACCATTCATTTCACCTCAAAAAGAACTAGAGAGGGCCTTCATTATAACCAATTTGAGTGATCACAGTATTGATTTAATGTTTCAAAGATGAACTGGTAAAATTGAAGAACAAATAACACATACATGGAGACATGCACAGACTCTATGTATAGCACTGATTAATCAAATAACTGAACAAGAAAGGATACTTATTCACTGTGTGTGCCAAATAATGCTTATTTTTTATTTATTTCTTGAAACAATACCATGTTTATTAAAACACAAAATAATCAAGGACTAATTTACTTATGGCATACCATAAAAGAGGAACAATGAAAATCTTGTGATACAAATGTGCAAAATGCTTCATGCAGCTGCAAGATGTGAATTATCTTGACCCATAGATAACAAAGTACAATCATTGATCTAAATTTTCTCACAACCACAAGGTTGCTAGTGACCATTGTTAAGCTACCTTAGTTCTTCTTGTGCAGGAACCTTCATGCCTGGCAGTGCTGATCAATGGCCAGAAGTATTTTATGTGACAACCTATCATGAGAAATCATGATAATCAAGAAGATATTACTGCAATCATAGCTCGGACGTATTTCTGATCAACATGGGAAAAGCCCAAAAATATAGCTATTAATGAGGATTTCTAGAATACAGAGAGGGATGGCCCAAAAATCACAACTTTGAATAGCACTTGGTTTTCTAACATTTCTATATTGTTGGACATTGTAAAGGCTAACCTCGGATCCATCCACCCTACCTCCAAGCTTCACAACTGAACTATGTTTGACAGGTGCTGGAACCTGGACGACATTATGAATATTTTTCCCAAAACATGCTAAGCTCATCTGAAATAATGATCCTCATTTTGGGACTTTTGGACTACCTTAGCCGGAAGCCCAAGAAAACCACAGGAAACATTGTCAAGGATGTCTATATGATTGCCATCTCTCTATCTGTGACACACACCACATAATTAACGCCATCACCACTCACATCCTTTCTTGTCAAATTGGGGTCAGTCAAGGAGGGGCCCCATGGACTGAAATTTCTGCAACTGGTAATCAACTTGATTCATCTAACCAAATTCTGGTCCAGAATTCCTAGCAAAGGCAACTCTAAGCATGAGAGAAGCCTTCCTTGAAACCTACAAGGCCAGGTTGTGAGTGGGAAAATCTACTCCAATAGTCTAATTCAAGAGCATGCAAACAGGGAGCATGAAATTCCATGATTAAGAACCTAGTTGATGTTATTATCCTAGATACTTGCAGGGAGCCCAGTCTGCTAAATATTGGCTCCTTAACTAAGGGCTCTACTGTTCTAGTATGATTGCTATAAATAAAAATCTGTGACAAATAAATGTAAGTTCAAGAAGGGGAATTTGACCTAAATGCATTTTGTCTTTCACATGATTTTAATTCTTCTTTTGTTTATGTGCAGCTTGAATACCCATATGCCCAAGAAAAAGATGAAGGATGAAGGAGAAGGTGGAGAAACATCAGGATTTATATAGATGAATGGAGTCTCAAGTCAAGATAGCCCACATATGTATCAACAGTTCAAAGTAACAAACCAATTTTGATATTTTCTTACTAAATACTTTCTTCTACTTTCTGTTTCTCAAATAGGAAAGACAAGGTTTTAAGGTGAATCATGAATTGGTAGGGTTTAAGTTTCAGTCCAAGCTTAAGAACTCATTTTCGTTTTACATGTTAGGGCATTAATATCCTTTGATTGATGAATTTTCAATCAATGAGTCCTAAGACCCGTAGTTTCGGTATTTACAACAAATTTTTCCTCCTATATAGGAGTGCACAGAACAATGATGACCAATTTTGTTAACAAATTTCCCAATGAACTTGATGGACATCAAAAATGCCTAGCCATGTATGCATTAATTGTTATGGGTGCAATACTATTGCAATTCTTGAATGTTAGAATGAAAATAATGTAGAAACATGATCAACGAAAATTTCTTGGATTAGGAACATCATCAAATGTCAATAATTCAACAGAGCAAAGGACACATAAAATACCTAGTCCCAGAAGTACAAGGTTGTGGCAGAATTCCAATAATTGGTTGAGGACTGACAAAGGAAATGCCAGCTGCTTCCGCAACAAAAGAAGTAAACATAAATAGACGTTCGGTAAACTTAAAGCATATGAATGTTCGTATGAATAACATGAGATCCATGCAATAAAAAAAATATGAGAGCTATTTACAAGCAAAGTTTCATAAATATCAAGATGAGCGAATTACAAGCAAAATTTCTTAAATATCAAGATAATGCCACCGAGATAATGTCTATTGATAATTGGAACATATTTTCTAGGACAACACACATAGTTTTTACTTATTTTATATATTACCATATTTATTACGTAAAATTAAATTAACAAAGTCATTGATGTCTAAAAATATATTTTTATTTTTTAAAAATATATATTCGTTTTAAGGTGATTTATGAAGTATGTTCGTCAAACTTGTAGATGGATTCAAGAAGGAAGAAGAATAACCGCTGGAGGTTCAAGTGGTGCGATTCAAAGTGAAGAAAGGTGCGGTAACTAGATTGAAATAGCATTTGACCTATGGTTACCCCGATGCAACTGCACATAATAAAATGTCCACAAGAGATTTGATAGCTGATGAAGCACTTTCATGACCTTAGGGAGGGCAAGAAAAAAAGCCTAGAAAAACAAACAAAGATTGATCAGTGGACAGCTGAGCCACCTCACTCCAGGATCCGAAGGACTATGAGGCATCAAATCCAAATGACATAGAGGAGGCCTTGATTCAGGCTACTATACAAGACTTGATGAGTGGTAGAGAAAAAGGTTGTGAAGCACAAGGCACAATTTGGGCTCTCATAGAACGAGAGGGTTCTGGTTTTCAATCCACAAAAGAAGATCCAAGTTTCAGAAAGAGCCAATCAGTGAGAGATTATTGGTAAGAGTCGCAATCGAATAGCAACTATGTTGGGGGCTTTTACTAAGAAGAATAAAAAGAAGCCCAGAGATGTACTAGCAGGGGCCATCATTCATGACTTAGATCCACGTGCCTTCCTGGCAAAGGCTCTAAGTAGTAAAGCAATGATTCCATGATCATCAAGGATAAGAAAAGTGACACATGGAGAGACATTGCTTCTTCATTCCATTGCAAACACATGCTTACACATATCACAAATAACACCTACTACCATTCACGTATTAGCTCCATCCAAAAAGCTAATCAGCATGTTGATCCTTCAAGGGTGAGGGATATCCATAGTGATTTGCTTGATAATAGCAAGGGAGAGTTGGAGAGATGGATAGCTTCCTATCAATGCAAGTGGGACACTTATGGATTCACATTGATGTGTGATGGTAGGAAAAGACCTAGCAAGCGAAGCATCATCACTCTTTGTTATAGCATGTCAAGAAAATATTCTTTCTCATATTGTTATAGCATGTCAAGAAAATATTCTTTCTCATATTGATGGACGTAGGCAAGATCAGTAGGATGAAGTAGGCAGTGAAGACAGTCCAGGCCGTCATTATGTTCACATATAAACGCACTATGTTGGCTTTGATGAGAAAGCACATCAAGACAAAATACTAAGGCCAATGGTCGCCCACTTCGCCACGCACTGCATTGCACTCAATAGCCTCATCAAGAAGGCAAGCCCATGCCAGATGCTTGTGAGTGCAGTGGCATGAAAGTAGATATGCTCGGAGCGGCATAGAAGAGAGCCATACAAAGGAGTTAGCGACAAGCCAGTAGTTCTAAAAGAAGGCCAAGAGAGTAGTTAGGGCACTCACCCCTCTATATTGAGTGCTTGGAGCTGCAGATTGTGAGAAATACCCCCAGTTGGTCTTCTTGTATCATATATGGTGATTGCCAAGGCCGAAATCAAGTAGGCGGATCCGAAAAATGTTGATGAGTATATTAATATCATTAAGGAAAGATGGAATTACCAAATAGGCGGGGGGTAATAACTGAATTGTAACTAGCAATCCAAGCACAATTCTCAATGCTTGTTTTTTCTTATAATGCTTGCTAATTAAATCAATTGTATGCTTGGCAGCCTACTACCTCAACCAAGGTTCCAATATAATGTCCTGGACTATGAACGAGGTTCCGATATCTATAAGCAACATAGACTCTCCATAAGGGACTAGATGTCAGTACATACTTTGGAATTCAAATATATTTGATATATATATATATATGCTAAAAATTATGCATTATCTTTTTTTTATTTATTACAATTACATCCATCAAGTAATCATAGGCTTCTCAAAACCAATATGAAATAAAATAATATTAAAATTCCAAGATCCCTAAACCTTAAAATAATCATAACAACCAAAAGTTAAAAAATAAAAAATATTGAATTGGTATCTCACCAATACGCTTCCGCATACCGAGTGTTGATACAATACCATATTATACTAACACAGTACCAGACTGGTACAGTATCTAGTACCAAGATTGTGAACCATTTGCTAAAGGAATAACATCTATCTTACCAGTAACAACATTTGCTGGAATATGATATGGCAACCTCAAAAGCTTTCCATCTTCATCATTGTATTTCAATACAGAGAATAACCCATTCTCATCACCAATATACCTACAAACAGCAATGAAAATATTTGTTGGTTTTTCTGATAAAAAATTCTCCAACAAGCCTGCTAGCAGCTGACAAGAGATGTAACCAAATCAATTTCCAGATTTGTATCTGTAGCGCACATTAAATAGGTTCCTTGGACTACAGCAAAAGCAGTCATGTTGGCTTCCCATTGTAAGCAGTAAACTAGCTGTCTGAATTCCAGATTCCAAACCTGCCAAAGTGAATGAGCCCCATGATAGATGTGCATACATGACAATAAGAGACCAGAAATTGTGTCAGAAGATTAACATTCATGTGAAAATAGGCTTATAGATGATTGCTATGCAAATTAAGTGAGTCTGAGTTTACTGCAGTATTGTGAGATGCATGCAGAGAACACAGGAACAATATAAGGAATAATAACATCTCCAAACTGCAACAACTGAGTAAATAATTTACAAGTGTTATTTTCCCCTTGGGAGCCTAGCTGAAAATTGGGGTGATGCAATAATCAAACCCGGGTGATTGATAAATTCTCCTAAAGGACCTTTTCCACTGGTTTCAACTGATAAAAAGCAGTATAGGTTCCGAAGATTATCATAGACCAACAGAAATCATAGAAGGAAAAAAAGAATAATGCAAGAAGAGAATTGATGAATCTACCTCAAGACAACATGGGATTTACCCTGGAAATTACCTACATAAAAATTACATTAAGATTAAAAACTTTGGAGAGTTAAACTTGGCCCATAGCTTACAGATTTACCATGTGCTAAGGATTTTTGTAGGACACAAAGATTATTTGTCCACAATTACCTGGTGCTGCATGAGATCCCAGGAAAATAAAAGTTGTTTTTTTTTCATCACATCTTTGAGTTGCTCAAAATTTTCTTGCAAACTAATCATCAAACTATCTGGCTAATTTTTCCTTTGTCCAATCTCGGAATTGAGGAATTTTAGGTCCATATTTGGAGCTCGTCTGTAGGGTCATCAAACAGAGCAGACCCTGAACACAGTTTTTCTAAATGCCCTTTGGCCTATTCACGTGATGAAGCAAAGGTCCTGCTATTATGATTTCCCTTTAAGCAATGCTCTCTAACGCTCTCTAGAGTGACATAAGGCAACAGTCATATTCTAAAGCTTTTTGTAGGACCATTGTTATTTCCTTTTAAGCAATGTGCTCTAAAGCGACATAAGGCAACAGTCATATTCTAAAACTTTTGGTTTACATTTCATTTAAAATATTTATTTAATGAAATTTCACATATAAATTTCTCATTTGTAATTGGTCCAACTTGATGTCTTTCTTCTGTGCAAAGAACTCAATGTCTTTATTATATTTTTTTAAAAAAATGAGTCAAGCTATGATCACCCAACTTCAAAGGAATAGAGTGAACCACAATTGCCTTCAAATCCAAGAAGGCCTGCCATTTAGTACAGCTGATAAGGGAATGTTCTTTCCAGAAGTACTCAAAGGCCTATCTATAAGTGGTCTATCTTGTAATGGATGGAGAAAATTATAAATAGGTCCAAGGCAAATGAACCTTGCCAAATAGTGTAATATTAGCAAATGTTCAGCAATCTTTTATGGATATGTTATTTTTATTATGTGCCTGACCATATATGCGAAGCTACTAGAGAAGATTATAAGCTAATATCTGATAATGATAAAAGAAACTGAAGGCATATTATGAAGATAAATAATGCATGAGAAAGAAAAGATACCTGGATTTCATTCTCATTTGAGACACCAACAAGAAATCCTTGGTTATGTAGAAACTGCAATAGACAGTACACTAAATTACCAAAAGAAAGAAAAAGTTTTCTTAAAGAAGATAGTGAAGAAGGGACAACAAATTGGATACCAAAAAAACATACAGAATAAGTAATTCCTTGTGAACCATATTGCATTCGGAGAACTCCATAGCCACAGAAGTATGGTTTATGGATGGATAATTCCATTATATTGCACATATGAAGTAGAAATGTGGCTTATGGATGAATAATTTCATTTTACTGCAAGTATGAAGTAGAAAAATGGTTTATGGATGGATATCTCCATTATATTTGTCTATGAAGTTGTACCTATTTCCAGCGTTATGCATATGTTAATTAGTACCTTATCTAACAAGAAAAACTTTCTGGAAGTTCACGTTCTTTGTTTAAATAGTCTGGCTGAGGACTTGATCGTTTTCCTTTTCTAATGTGTAGCTTCCATTGCTAAAACACAATGGCGTTACTCACATAACACTGAATCACTTTCTAATCCACTACAGTAAAATTAGACCTACTCTACCAGCACAAGATTATCAATGACCAAGGGACCATCACCAGAAACAGCAAAATTAACATACTTAAAACCCCAAAAGACCTCATCTAGATCCATGAACGTTTATCCAGGGTTTCAGCTTAACATCATTCAATTTTGGCCAGCTTGGCCAAAATTTCAGATTTTGCTATAAGTTCAGGCCATATTTCCACTATAATTATCTTCAAAGTTCTATGACAAACATTGAGAACATATCTATCAAAATTACTCACACAAGACTCCTCTTTCATCTTTTTTTTCCCTAGCCCGATCCTGGTTTGATAGATATTCTGGCACCACTCCTATGTATTATCTGTATCATTGATTTCACAGTTACCAGCATATTGATGCAAATTTAAATCCTTTTTTCATACTCCACAATTAACATTATCAAATTTCCTCTCTTTTTTAGGATCTTGAGGAAAAAGGATATCACAGCTTTTTACATACTTCCACTTATGTTGGTATTTTTCTTAATATGCTAGCAGCTCCATATGTGCTATTAAGGCATCTTCTCTCAATCTCGTAACACAATCATCTCATTTATCTTCAATAGCAGAATCATATCAATTTGTTGCTATAACTATAAGAATGGGCTCAATAAAATCCACAAAGGACCCACCAAAGTAAGGCCTTGGTGCAACTGTAAGGTTGCTCCATTGAGACTGGGAGATCACAGGTTCGAAACATGGAAACTTGCTCTCTGCATGCAGGGATAAGGCTGTGTATATCTGATCCTCTCCATACCCCACCATGGTGGAAGCCTTGTGCACTGACCACCCTTTTTTTACCCACCGAAGAAAGTGATATATAAGATAGGAGAGAGAGGGGTTACTATAGAAGATGCCAAAGGAAGCTACTGATGGAGCCTAAGAAACTAGAATTCATAGTGCCAAATATGTCATTAACTCTATTGAATAAAACTTCAAAATATCACCAAATTTCATGATTATAGAGGCCTTTTGATGCAATTATGTGATGCAAAAGCACAGCAGAAAAGATTGATATTTAAGTGTAGATCAAAATAATAATAGTAAGAAGAGGTGTGTCTAGGAGTATATTCTTATAATATTTATTTACCATTGAAAAACTATTTACGTATAAATTTGAAACATAAACTGCTGCTTTCAGCTCTCATCTCCAGCGTTACATGGTTCAATTATGGTAGTTGCTGTGAAAGCAACTTACGTATCCCTGGATTAGCAGAACTACCATTATATCCCATTGGAATACCATACCCACATGGAATAAACACACAATCAGGTTAATCCGGAATCTTGAATTGCAATCAGCATAATTAAAACTAGAAGAGAAGAAAGAAAAAGAAAAAAAATATATATATGTCTCGATAGAGAATTATCAAATTTCAGCATGTGGCTGAAGAAGTGGACCATACCTCTAAGTTACAAGGAGCAGCTATTGGACATATAGGTATTAGGGATATCAATTACAGAGATTTTATTTGGTATGGAATTATTGTGTATTTGCTGAATTATTGCTGCATTATTCAACGCCCTCCTCAGATTGCATGTGGAATTGCTAGTAAAGAAAGTAAAAAAACAATATAAACTAGTTGCACGAGATTAAAGCCCCTTTTAAATGTTACAAACCTCTAAGTATTTGTAGGGCACCTTCTTTGGGGATATAAGAAGGCCTTCAATATTGTCACCTCCAATAATTTTTATTCTACCATCCCTGCAATTACAGGTTAAAAAAAAATGTTACGCAAAAAACCCAGGCCAAACTATCAGGAAGGTGCATAGCATATTGGCCATGATGTTAGATCTTGTAACAGGCAAAAAATGAAGGCTTTTATGTGCATGGAGGCTTAGCTAAGCATTTTACATTGCAGGACTGATGTCTCGATCACTCATTTTCTTAAAAAGTTACTAATCTTCACAACAACTATTAACAAACTATCAGTATTATGGCTACAGCGCAGCAGGCTAAGATCAAAATAAAAACTATAGCTATCAGCTAGGCTATGTGGGTGTTGGAGTAAGTTTCTAAGGAAGCAATTACAGTATTTTAAATTCTTCAGTTATGCTTGAAATTCAACAAGTAATAAAAAAACAAGCAATTACTCTGAAATTCAAAAGAACCATGTATGTCCTGGGACTCACCATGCTAAACCAGCATGCAGTGGCATGGACAAATATAAAATGCAGCATGTAGATATGCAAAAGGCACACAAAAATATGGAAATTGGAAAGTATTCAGTATTTTATAATGTAAACTGGTGACATAAAGACATGTAAAAACATCTAAAAGAGAAGTTTGATTCAGCTAAGCAAGCTTACTACTATACATGTACGTTGTTGCTAAAAAGCATAAACCAAACAGATGAGTTAAATACTATTCAGTATTTTTGCACATAATAAGTTCAAAATTGTTTTTCAATTACCTCCAGCTAATGATGGCCAAACTATGCAGCTAGTTCTGGGCATACCGAACCAGATCAGTCAGGGACAGCATAGTTCAGCCTATTAAACCCCCTTCGCCCTCCCCTCTTCGCTCTCAAACACCCCCATTCCCTCTGCATTCAAGGGTTTCCAGTACGTTCCTCCCTCTCCCACCCCCTCCCTTCCTCCCTCCACTCCCCCCCCCCCTCTCTCTCTCTCCCTCTCTCGCTCGCTCGCTCCACTAGGGTTAGGGTTAGGGTTTCCCTCAGTCCTCCCCCTTCCACCCTCCCTCCTTAGCTCTCCCCCCCCCCTCTCTCACTCCGCTAGGGTTAGGGTTTCCCTTGGCCTTCCACATCCCTCCCTCTTCGTCTCTCCTTTTCTTCCTCTCCCCCTTTCCTCTCCATATTTTCGATGCATCCCGGCATGGCACAGTACAGATCCGAATTGTACCGAACCGGTTGCTAGTCGGTACGACCTCCGTTACCGATTCGGTAAACCTTTCCTCCAACATTGCACATAGATCAAGAAAGAAACAATAGTAAAAGAAAAGGAATAGAGTGTTCATCTTTTTCATGGGTATGGTTGTTTATGGGCATGGGGTAGCAACACATTCATTGGTTTGAGGCCCAATTTGGGTTGAGTAAATTTGGGCAAGAAGCAAGCTGGGGGCAAATTTTTAGGACCACAAGTATTTTTTACTAAGTATGGTCAACCCTAACATAGTCCAAAGCCCATATGCAATTTTATTATAGCACTTGTAATCTTCTAGATCTCCTCTTCTAACCCACCCAATTCTCTCTCTTTCCTTACCATCATTCAGTCCTTTTCTCAACACCACTCCTCATCCTCATCTCAACCTATAATTCCCTGCATTACTTTCAACACCACAATCCACCTCCAACTTTGCCACAAAACCTCATTTTCCCTAGCTTATATATATCAACAAAATAGATTATTATAAGTGTTCAGACTAGAAACTATAGACTCATGCAACTAGGAAGCACCTCTGCAAGGTTCAGTTACCCTTAGAACCTAGAGAATGAAGTAGGCAAGGTTTGATAAGCAAACAAGGGCAGAAAATAATGATTGAACATTGCAATATTAAGTTCTAATGACTGCGACACTAGGTGGATGAATTAAAAAGAAACAGCTGAACATCTTGCAAAGATGGCAAGACGTGATGGAACATGTAGATGTTGAGACAGTGAGTTTCTAGAGGCTATTGAAGGAAGAATGAAGCAGTCGTAAGCCTTCTCTCTCTCTCTCTCTCTTTTTTTTTAAGAAATCTTATGCGAATTGAAAAGCATGTCATGTTCCCACAAGCACACAAAAAAAGAGTCGCAATTAGGTTATAATCACCACCTCTTCATGGATTCCTTCTCCATCTTCTATGCCCATCAAAAGAATCCCAATGTTTATCCTTCTTCAACTCTTGTTCCCATAACAACAATTTACAACCATAGGTTAAATGCTATCTGGAACCAGGGATTTTGTTTCAATACTCAGCATCAAAGCAGGTTCTTTCCTATAATATAAAATCCTATATCATCAAGAATAGTATAAGATTTTAATCGCCTGCAATTGGTTAAGTTGACAAGGAGGCTGCAAAGAAGTTAAAAGGTTATGGAGTAAATTGTTAATAATGGGCCACGAATACGTACAGTCTTTAGTATAGAATATAATCAAGGGTTGTATACTAGAATACAGCCTTATGAATTTGTTCTTAAGAAACTGAGAGCAAAGAGAGATATCTTAGGCTTATGAAAGAAATTTGCCAAAGTGCCCAAATTATAAAGAGGTCAAGCTTCATCCTCATTTTTTTTTACATTGCTGTTTAAACTATGACTTAAAAAAAAAAAAAAACATTAACATCAAGTAGATTATAACAGAATTACTAAAGTACAGAGCTGGATGGTAGGAAGATTCTGACAAAGCATGGTAACCTAGTGAACTTTTATGAAGCTTTTCAAGTGGTAAATGTCCTTGGGAATGAAAAGTCCTATGCATACTGAAACATCATGCTTCAATAGATTGCTTCAATTCTTTTAAATTAAAAAAAAAAAGAGCTAGAGCAGGAGAAAGCCTGGTCAAAATCTGGTGAGGATGGGATTCAAACCAAGGTCACTGGTATCAACATCCAATGATTTTGCCAACTGAGCCAGTTGACATCCTCATTCCATAGAACTGTTCCTTGCTCGAGAAGAAAATAAAGGCATTCTCTTCTAGAGAATTTTTTAAAGTCTCTAGCCCTAGTTATCATTAGCAAGGGCCTAAGGACACTGATGATAGATATCTGATAGATGTGAAGGGGAATGCTATGTGTTGGGCTGTGCAAAGGAACGTCATTTGTGCCGCAATCAAGATTACCATCAAGCTCATGAACCTGGTATCTTACTGATGAATTAGTTTTACTTAGATATTATTTGTGTCATTAGAACATGTGGTCCAATATTCCAGGGTCTAGGGAAGGTCAGATGTACGCAACCTTATTCCCGTGTGTGCGGAGAGGCTATTTTTGTGTTTTGAACCCATAACTTCTAGGCTGCAATGGAGCAAAGTTACCACTGCACCAAGGCTCGCCCTCTAAACCACCATTATTAATCAATTCCTAGATTGCCAAGATTATTCCTAGAAGGACAAGATTCTGTAGAAAGCTTCAGCTCTTAGAGGAAGAGGAGACACCTAGATACAAAGGATCATCCAGTTCTTTCCAGTTGATCTCTAATCCTAGCATCATTGAAAACATAGAACACCAATAATACCTACATTTAGAGCCACCATTGTGATTTTAAAAAAAAATCAGGTCAATGAAAAGACACCTTACATTTCATTTAGGAGAAACTTGTCTTGAACTATTTCACAAAGATGGATGTGGAATCTAGGTTTCAGTAACATAAATCATTTAGTTGCAAGAACAGAAAAACAGAGAATTTTCAAACTCACAATGTTCCAATTGCCAAGAGCCGTTGAATTGGGTCAAAAGCCAAATGCGATGCAGTATATGGAATGCCATAATGCACAGCAATTTGTAGGTCCAGGTCAGCTGAGGCCATATATCTATTTTGTGCTTTATGCTGTGCCAGTAAAATAATGAAAAAAAGGTCAACAGAACAAGTACATATCATGTGGATAAGCTGATCTAAATCTAAATAATATCAGCCTGTTCCCATGTAAAACAAAGCATTTAAGGCATGAAACTGAACTATAGAGTAAATTTTAAAAGAACAATATACCACCACCTACATAGTCTGAAGCAACATTAAATGTGTGGAAGAAAACACAAAATGATTATATATATCCATCACATTTTCAAATTGACTTACACTATTACCATCCGAAAGCATATTTGTCACATGCAAATTTTCAAGGAATAAGATCCTAAAGATACCTTGGCATGATGATGCATATCAATTTTTGTTAGATTTGACATGTAACTCAACAGGCCCAACAAGTGGGGCATGCTCGCTAAGAGTATATGATATCCTAGTACAATTCAATGAGTAGGTATCCATAAGCTGATGGAGCCCAGAAAACCTAGAGATGGCTAGCACCAGCCTATCAAGCGACCCTTTTAAACAAGCTCCTGGACGGAATGGTAACAGCAACTTTGCTCATATTAAGGCAGCATGAAAAGTTTCTCAATGCAACACATGGACACTGACAGTGGCAATGCATGTTGGCAACAAGAAAATCTCGATAGCCATGAAAAGGAAGTAGTTTTTCTTTGAGTGGAACTGTGAAAGTGAACAGGGAGTAGAATCGAATCTGGCAATTGTACACAAGAAGAAACATCGATGTGCATATAGAAAGCAGAAAAAGGAAATTATTTTAACGGAACTGGTTGATAATGAAGAATGCCTTTTGTACTAACATGGTCTATTGCATCTTTTGTATTATATAAATCAAATTGGTCGAGTGATCAAAATATTGCTTCATATGTTCATCTCAAGGTTCACAAACTTGATTTTGGCTTCAGATTTGACTAGGCCGAAGGAGTTTTAGTTTCGATAGTTTCCACAATTTCAGCTCCAATATCGGTAGTTTGGCAATAAAAAAATAGAAAAATCAAAGAGAAATCAGAAAATAAGTACATATAAGAAAACATAAACAAGCAAGACCACAAGAACAGTAACTGGGCATCATTTGGGATGATATTATATTATTTGGGATCTTTTTGGTGTATAGTGTTAGTTGCTTGGGCATTGACTAATTACGGATCATAAAGATGTAAAAGAAAAAAGAAAGTACAAGAAACAACATGTTTCACATCATTCTAGGGTGTAATATCAATGTCTGCCAAACTGATCCAAATTGTCAAATTTGCGGCGTATCAAACCAAACCGATGTAGAACTAGATCGATTTGCAGGTTCAGTTTGGAACTCAGTGCGAACCGGCCCAAGTCACTCAAAGCCAAATATAACTACCCTGTTCCGAGCAGTTCCACTCGATTTGGCTGGCCGAACCAACTAGAGTTTATAAAAACCCTTCTAGTTCCCCATTTAATCCTTAGTTGCTAACTACTCTCTCCCTCACTCGCTCTGGCCGCATGGGGAACCTTGCAAATGGCCTCTACCTTCCAAACTCTCCTTGCCTCCCTATCTCTCTCTCTCTAGATACCATGCAAGGCCTCGCCTGTACTCATGGTGGCCATGGCTCCTCTACCAAAGCCACCACCACCATCATCTCCAAGACCAATATCCACTGATAAAAAGACAAACCCCTTTTTCTCCCTCTCTACCTCCCTCCTCTCTCTCTCTCTAAATCTAGGGCAAAACACTAGATTGCGTGAATCTACACTAGATTGGCACCAGTATGCATGTCATGTGTTGGTATGATACTGTACCGAATTATACCGTGCCAATCGAGTACCTGACCAGTATGGATCACAATTCCGATTTTGACAACAATCAAGCATATAGGAACTGAATGTCCATAAAAATATGAGGATAGTTAGTATGAATTGAAAATTAAATTTTCAGTAAGCAACAAAAAAGCAAGAAATCCATATTTTGCTTAGAAAAAATTGCAATATCTTCACTTAAATGTCAAAAAATATCATAATAGATCTGCAATATCTAGTATATTTATAGGATAGGAATCAAGAGACTTATCTAAAATTTCATTTGTGTTAAAACTTCTCACCATGTAGAAGATTTCTCGAGAAACTTGCAAACCTTCTCTTTGGCAGCCCAATGTACTTCACAAAGCCCCCTTCTCTTTCCCCTAACAAGATTTCTCGAGAAATCATAAAATCTCTAAAGCCTTGAAATATTAATATTCATCTTAAATTTCTTTGAACCAAACACCTAAAGATTTCTAACTTCTCAAAAATGTAAAATTTAAGATTAATTTTAACAAATAGTTCTAACTTCTAAGTCTTCTGAAAGTTCATAATGATGAACAAAAATGATCAAAGTACAGTGCAAATTGTCCATATATGCATTAAATGCCGCCTACAAGTCAGTTTTGGCCATAACAATAAAGCAAGATTCGGATTAGCATCCACAAAATGTAATACATCTCAATTTCATTTTGAGTTTACACTGAAACTTTGGGCTATGGTATATTTGTAAGAAAACTTTATGAGTTCCACAAGGATTAAGATAAACATGAATTTAAACTCCACATAGTGGTTCGAGGATTTTAACATTGGCATCATCACCAGATTTGCATGAAAGTATTTCCAGATAAGGAAGTTCCAGAAGTCTGAAAGGTTGGCTAGGAAAAGGTAGTAACAGCAACGCATTATGCAGAGCAAGCATAAACTGCCAGTCATTTACCTTTGCGAACAGATACAAAAGAATCAATCATACAAAGGTGTGTATGCACAAGCACAATGTTTGATGTCGTTATTTAAAGTATCTGTACATATGACACCTTATACATCTGATTACAAACTGGATGGTACAGTACTAACTTGGGGTATTGTAGAGCTTGAAATATTGACCAAGCATCAGCTAGCTCGCTGCAAGTCTACAATGTACAGGGATATGTTGGGCAATCAACACTTTTAGACCAAAAATAACGTCAATTTTTTAAGTAACATTTGCTTTCTTGGTAATAGTGTAGGAGCGACACTTTGTAATCGCAGATATTTAAAATAATCAAGAACAATAAATAAAAATAGGGTCCCTACTAAGTTAGAGTGGAGGAAAATTGAGATGGCTCAAAACTTTTCCTCAAATACCTGAGCAATAAATTCCTTTATAACGCCTGGATGATTGGATAAGTCAATTGTAGATTGATGACGAGTCAGCTTAGTAGAAGGACATCAAATTCAGAACAACAACTGGACCCTCGTTGTTTCGATTCCTTCCTTTTGAGGCTCAGCCACGTCCTTTTTAATCTAAATTGCATTGAAATTGATAACCAATTGTAGGCCTAAAATCAGAACCAGCTTCTTTGGAAGAAAATCTCAAAAATCAGAAAATTTATTCTTTTATCTCAGAACTAGATGTGGGCATAGAATCAAAACCACATTTTTTTGCAAGAAAAATTGAAACTAAAGAATTCAAGAAACCAACAAATATATCAATCCCAAAACTCCAAACAGAAGAATTCAAGAAAGCACAAGCGATCTGATCGAGAGATCACAGGCGATCGCATGAGTTGTTAGTACCTTGGGCACGGCCTTCTGGAAGAGGCGCCTGGCGAACATCAGCTCCGCCTCTTTCCGTTCTTCGATGCCAGCCTCTGGGATTCGTAGAAGAGAAGGGACAAAAGAAAAGAGGATAAGAGGGATCTGGGTTCTCGCTGAGAGATTGCGCTGCACGCCGGCGGGGAGGAGAGAGATCGGTGGGCCGGGAGACGGAGAAGGAAGGAGGAGGCGATGGCTTGGAGGCCGGTTCTTGAGGTGGACGGAAGAGAGAATGGCGGATATACTGTTATTTTGCCCTCGGGGATATCAAGGATTACCTCTCCGGTGCCTCGATGACGAAATCCTACCTGTTCGTCGGACGCTATTTTCCTGATCGGACGGCTGTGTTCTTTGACCAGGTCCCTTGTATACATGCAGAGAAAGAGAGAGACCAGGGATTAGAATGCTGTACATGAGAATTTTTTTTTTTTTTTGCAAAAAAAATAAAAAAACGTTGCGTCTAAAATATGGAGAAAAAAAACTAGCGTACGCGCAAGGTGCAGTTTTTTATTATAATTATTTTTAAAAATAATATAGAATAAATACAATAAAATAGATAATAAAATAAAATATAATAAAATAAATATAAGAGTTTAATTATTTTTAAAATAAAAAATGTATTAATAATATTAGTAATATATTCATATGGCTTGGTGCAAGTTGAGCCTTTATTATTATTATTATATATAATAGATAATAGATAAATAGATAATAAATTATATAATCAAATAGAATAAGTATAACAACTCTATTTTTTATTCAAAATAAAGTTCATATTGATAATATTATGCAAAAATAAAAAACTCTACGTTCCAATTTTTTAATATATATATTAAATTATTAATAAAATAAAGATTTAAAATTATCAAACTCTAAGATTCGCTTTCCAGCAGGATATAGCAGTGACTGGCGTATCAATTTGGGCACGCAAACAGCATGAGATAATATATGTCAAGGTTTAATATTGCAGTTATAAACATTATTACATAATAATTGTTACGGGGCATTATTTGGTGTGATAATAATTTATAATAATACAAATAAGGTAATGCTACAGTACTCTCTATTTTTCTTGAAGTACGTACTGTGTGCCATTTATTTTCAAATGAATCTAATGACAGGATGACCAGAAGCGGTGGTTTTAGGACCTGGTTTTCTTTTTTTTTGTAATTAACTCAAAATTCAAGTTTCATCTTTAGAATCTCTTCTTTCTTTCTTCCTCCCCTCACCTTTTATCTTTTCTTTCTTCCCCACGCTAGCGTGACGACAGATGGAGAATGATGAGGTGCCGTTGCCAAATCAGCTAAAGAAACCAGTACGTCTCCTTCCTCCTTTTTTTTATTCTTATTTTATTATTATTATGTATATTTATTGTTTATTTGCGCCATATCTGATATATCTCGAACAGTAGTGGTGCCCCGGCCGGCGGGAACCCGGCGGCGACGGCGGAGGAGGGGAGGGGCATGCAGTTGTAGGAGAGGCAGAGGGCAACAAATCAGGCGAGGGGAGCGGCGGCGTGAGAAAGGAGGTGAGGTAGCTGTGCTGGGCGTAGAGGGCGGCCATGCTCCTTTTTTACATGTTCCTTGCCACCTCCTCGGGCACTGCCCCTGTCAGTCGATTGTTGTTCAGGAACAGGCTCCTCGCCACCACCAGCACCGCCGGCACCTCCTCGCATAACGTATTGTAGCTCAAATTCACCACCGCCCACGACGGCGATGCCTCCCTGTCGGGCGGGACGACGAGTGGGACAGTTAGGTAGTTGCACTGGATGACGAGGGAGGAGAGGTGGGGAGGGCGAAGAGCGCCGGGGGCACGCGGCCGGTGAAGGCGTTCATGGAGAGGTAGAGGAAGGCGAGGTTTGGGAGCGGAGCGGCGAAAGCGGCATCGAGTGGGAGAAGTCGATGGGAGGAAGCAAATTAAGATTGAACAATTGTAACAGTCTTCCAAATTGTTTGAAATTTATAGCAGAGGGTAGAACTCGGACAATGAATTTGAGTATGAGGAAAATGATCCATACACTAATAAGATAATGAACCTAGATGGTGAATTCAAGAATAAACCTTACTGATGGATGAGAAAGGTTTGACAAGAAAAAAAGAGCTCCTTGCGCATGATCTCTACTGGCGCATGAATTTTTTTTAATTTTTTTTTTAAAATTATAGAATTGTCAAAGTTTATTAGTAAGAAAAGTTTTATTCTTCTTTAATTTTTAGATTTTCTCTTCAAATTAAGTGTAAGAGAGAATATGGAAAAAAAAAATAGTCCCAATTCTATAGCGGCCGCCTCATATAATTTTTGTTCTTCGCAGCAGTATATTTCATTCAATTGTGTAAATACACATTGTTTAGAATAGCCACCATTCAGAGTTTTGGAGTTTGCACCTATAAGCCAAAAAAACAGAGTTCCGCTTTAAAATACCATGCACGCATCTTAACAAAACTTACTCTTCTGCCTTTACAAAGAGAAGAACCCACCAGGGTTTTACTAACTATGAAACAGCTACCATCCTGAGCATCTTCATTGTTCATTCTTCATTCAGTTAAAATATATCATATGAATTCCAAATTGTACCTTAGTTCAATACAATAATATCTTAATTTTAACACTAATGCTTGCTATTTCCTATTATTTTAAGAATTGAACGTCAAACTTGCTAAAAAATATTATACCCCATTCTATGAACAGCTGACTTTAAAAAAGAATACTGTTATTTCACTTTTCTTGTTTATTACTGCTGTAATGACTAATAAAAATCTCCATAAATGTTGCTTCAACTTAATTGAATGTTAAATCAGGCAAGTCATCCACTTGATTAACATGCATTCACGATCATTATAACTTGAGGAGATACATCAAAACAAGAACATATAAAATATCTATGTAAAGATTGAATTTTTTGTGCAAAATCGTGATGATTTTACTTTCTTGCTCTCATCACTACAAATAGATGTTTTTGTCCAATTTCATTATGCAACCATCAGCAAAGCGAACATGACATGGGCATCTCATAGATTTATTTCACAATCATAATTCAGTGCATAAGAATAGGATCAAATCATATCCTCAACAGTGTTAACCTGCCAAAGAATTTAAGAGCTGAAAAAATGTGATGTCAATGCAGTAAAGGTCTCCCATCAAAGAAAGCAGAGATTCTTGAAATGAGAAAAGGTTCTCGTCAAACAAGACTGGAAGCTCCTGGTTCATGAATTCCTTGTACGTTCACATATATCATTACCTTCAACACGTGGATTGTTTGATAATTTGATATTCACATTCGTCCACTATTACACAAGACAAACGAATTCCATTCGTATAATATATTTTTTTTAAGATCACCAAAATCAAAGTAGACCAAAAAGTTACAAGAGGCCACACAAGCGTGGCCTGGAGCAGAATTGCTTCCCATTTGCTTTCACAAGGGCCATCACTCCAGCCGTCAAGCCAGCCCAAACTACAGAAGAAACGAAGTGCTGTGCGTTGTGCCTGGCTGTTAACATAATAAAAACCATTTATTAAATTGCCAAATAAAATTTTGTATTCAAACCTCTTTTGCTAAAAGTCTGAAATATGTGCGGGAAGACCTTGATTTAACGTTAATGTTGTTAATGTAAGACCTCCAACAATGAGAACTGATGCCACTGGAAGATACTGCAGTTTTTTGTATTATTAACCAAATGTCAAATTGATGAATCAAAAGATGATATCAAGAAGTACTTTCAAAAATATGATGAGGAATGCTGAAATAGGAAAAAGATAGATCATTTCTAACTTGAAGTAAAAATCAAATGCTAAACGATTCATCATTGAGAGCTTTGGGATAAAACACATTTGATTAATTAAGACAATACACAGTGCTTACTGATAATGACTCAAACGCATTTAGCTGAAAAGGAGATGGACCATTTCTTCTGACTGAATAACGGCCACTAATAAGATCCATTGCATCCTGAGAAGCCCATAAACAGTTCACTAGGACTTAAGCCATTATAGGTAAAGCTAAATAAACAAGGAGGAAAGAGAGTGCGAAGAGGGACAAGAAAAGAACTTATGGATACAACATACTTGGCGAATGCCATCTTGAAAGTTATTCAAATAATAGCGAGAGAGAGCACTCATGCCATCCTTTATTAATCCAGCCAGAGTCTGTCTCCCATATCTGTACATTGAGTCCAGAACTTAGCAAAACAGAGCTGGACTTCTACGGGTGCAAATTACAGCTATGCTAAAAAAATACCTGACAAGGTCCCCCTTCAGGGCAAGAGTACCAGCATATTCCAAGCTGATCTCATCTCCATGTTGCACCCATACTGCCAAACACAACATGAGAAATTGTATCACATAGTATCAAAGAAAATCAAGGAAATAAAATTTGGTGTATAAGATACTCCAGAAATCTCCTTACATATCTTGAACATATCATAAATGTCATCATACATGGATATGCATTCACTTGAAGAAAATGCTCCCATGTATTGCAGTTGAGAGTTTAACGATTTCCTCGCCATATAACTCTGAGAAAGCAAGGAATAAGACACAAGGTTTTGTACATAGACAAATTGTATCAAGCTTACAAGTGACGAGATAATTTCGTTAAAGAAGATAATATGATATAAAAAAAACTGCATAATCTGTTGACATCTGTTGTAGAAATGAATCAAACCAAAAGGTTGACGTCTAAACAAATATACTAAAGAACTATAGCGTCACAGGCGTGCAGTTTTTCTTGCTCTTCACATGGAAATATAGGGCTTAATGCTGTATGATGCAAAAAAATGAAACAAAACAAAGCTTCAAGCGGTGAATATTAGTTCTCTTCAGTCAGTGAACAGTTTTACTTCTTTCTAAGTGCATACAACTATACTTTGGTCTTGCCATTCTTTTATAGCTAAACAATAGTGTACAGGATAATTGAGCTCCCATGATACAAGGAAGAAAGGTAACATATGTAAAGAAAGATCATATTTGCAGTCTTGGCTCTGGTAAACCCATCTCCAGTAAAAAAAATGTCTCCCTTGCCTATTCCCTCCTTAGAACCTTTTACCCATGTTCAGATCTTCAATGGCTACAATTCTGTACATCTATTCAAAGGTAGCGCCCATTGCTGTGTTTAGCCTTTATAATTCTATGCTTTCACCTTGACAAACATCTACCATATCATCACCTGAGGAAACCATGTAATGCCCACATTTTGGTTCTGCTAAGCCACATACAGATGATCACACAACCATCTGCTAATGCATCTTCACTTCATCTTCATCTTCCCCATTCGAGCGGGAACTTCTTATCTCTTCTTATCCAATTATAAGTTGCATAGCTATAAATCCTAAAGTCACAATGTATAAAATCATTCCTTATCCTCTACAGCATTTGCCACAATTTTACTGAATCATTTAGGCTCATATTCCATCAACTGGTAGGTGCTTCACATGAATAACATGCAAGAGTACCCAGCCATGCCACCCCCACCCCCACCCCCCTCTCCCCGCCAAGGAAAAAAAAAGAAGTCAGCCCTCAACTTTATTTATCCTGTGATGGTGGTGACCATGTCAAAAAATTATTCACGATCTGGACAGATTAGAAAAGGAATGTGAAGAAGGAAGAAAACATCGGATCAATTGCCACAAAATTATGCTGAAGAAAATATGCAGATGTGGGCTCATGTTTCAAAATTACGCTTGGCTTGTTTTACAAACTCGTACAGAGATACAAGTGACCGAGGTAAACATTTTTCAGGAACTTTTAGAATGATCACCAGTTGATGAGAACTCCCTGGAGATATTCAGCATAACAAGAAAAGCAGAATAGAAAATTCAGCATTTCGAGGAAAGAAAATCAATAAAACCTGAGTGACATTCGTTCGGTCGAGGCAATCAATGCAATTCACCCTAATTATTCCATTCTGCTCTGATAGTATTCGTCCTTCAGCATTGACAAGAAAATATCTGCTCAGCTGGCACAATAATGAATTAAGCAAATATTATATGCAACAATTACAATGAAGCTGAAAGACAAATCAAAAATTGCAGAAGCATACATGAAGTGTAATTGTCATAAAATGATTCTTTATTTAACTTGATTACCCTTGTTTTTCAACATCTTCTTTGATTTGATCATAAAGAAGTTGTAGATTATCAAAGTTCCCTTTGCCACAAATGTGATGGAAGTCAAAAGACACGTATCTGTGAACCAAATCAAACAGTCACTTATCACAAATAATACTTCACTATAATGGAAATAATGAAAATCATATGCAAGGAGATGCTGGACTGCAGCATGGGTTATTCACCCACTAATTAGGCTGTTCAATGGAATACCTATACCAACATAACATTAAAAGACAGCAGAAAGAAGTAAAACAAAATTTTAATTATGCATTTAAAAAGTCAAAAGCAACTAAAAATGGATAGAGACAACAATGTTTGAAGAAACAAACAGAAGAGGACGTTACTTTAGACGGTTTCTGATATGCATGGAAGGACCAAAAAGAGAGAACCCCTTAACAAACTCAGGTGATTGTTCTGGTTCTTGTATCAACATGAGCATAGACATAAAAGGAAGAAAGGAACGCCTTACAAATGTAGCTCCAAAGGCTTTCTAAAGTAATGTATCCTTTTATTTTAAAAGAAAGGTGTGAACTCCCCTATAGCAATATGTGGCAGTTTGCAAAGCGATTAACCCACAACCCTTCCTACCATCCTTCAAGCTATTTCAACATTGTATTAAAAGGGGTACATCTGAAAAGACGTCATGAAAACACAAAGCACAATTTGAATCAAGACTACACCATGGACCTATCAAGGCCAAAAGCAGAAGCAGCTCGAGACCATTGATCAAGAGGCTCCTTAGGTTGGAGTACTGGTCAATATTTTAATTGCAACCAGAGGCTCCATCATTAATGAACCACCCAATTAAGGGTCGTGATGTTTTGGAGAAGCATGAAGATGATTTCATAGATATTTGAATCTCCTTTGGTGACCAACAATTCGGTGCAGCACTTATTTAAAAAGGGTTATTAAGAAAGGAAACAGGGAGAAATGTGAGAGTATAGGCCCACAACTATAGCCTTATGCCCTTGCCCACCCTTTTGACACCTTAAGGGGCTTTGCATTCCAATTGGACAATACGGAGGAGGGAAAAGTAAAGAGATGAATAAGAGAAGTGAAAAGATAACTCTCTCTCTCTCTCTCTATCTATCTATCTATCTATCTATCTATCTATCTCTATCTTTTGTCTCTCCCCCATCCCCAACCCCTATCTGGTAGTGCAGTGGGAAAAGAGAGGAAACTTAATTTGTATTTCGCTTAATTAGATTTCAAAGAGGAAAGGAAGTGTCATTTTCTTTCTCCTATTTGTATTGGCAAAATCAGCAATTAGAGAAAAGGGAAGGGTTATTATCCATTCTCTCCACTTTTGGAGAAAAAGTGCATCGGTAGAGGTTTAATTTATTTTCTCTTCTCTTTTTCCCTATAAATTTATTATTTTTTTGAGAGAACTCCTAAATGTGTTATTTGAACAAGGGTCTGCATTTTCTCCTCCATTTTTCTTCTATCCAAATCTCTCATTTCACACAAAGATGCACCAACAGGGGATAATAGAGAAGTAAACTAATTGTATGAGTTTCAAGGTGAAAAGAAAATTCAAAAGAATTTATCTGTTGTAGTCAGTTAAAGAAAGACCAAACTAAAGAGTTAGGTTGTATCCTATGTTACAAACACTCGTGTTCAAGTGTCTGGTGCGCATGCATGCATGTGTGTCAAAGCATCGAATTCCTTCAATATCTAAGAATGTTTTGTTACCAAGCTTTTGTCTGGGTGTCATACAAAATGTCTGTTTTAGAGCATTGGTTTGTGGATATTTTAGGCTAAATTGAATAATCCAAGTAACATAGGCTCTATCTGGACAGCCTAAGTAATCGACATAGGTAACTGAACATCCCTATCAAAGGCTCTCTCAGTTCAAACATAAAGCATAAGGCAAAGAAGCCAGCCACTTACCCTCGCCAAGGGCATCTCAAAATAATATTCACATTCCACGTACTTATATTACCATGGATCACAAAATGAAAAATCAGCAGGGAAGAGTCCGCTAAATTGTGGTCAATTTGACATTGAAGTGATTATTGCAAAAACAATTACGCCAAAATTAATCCCTTAACCCCTAGCTTATTTGTACTAATCTACACTTCTTGTCTAAATTCTCTTTAACCCCAATAATGCAAACCACCTCCTTACGCTACCAAAAATCTGCATCTAGATCTTCAGGTCTTTCAAATGGATAACCCTTATGTAAAAGCAGCATCATGCACCCACAGATATATCATACCTCAACTATATTTTATTTCATCACGAAGCTGCTCCTCCTTCCGTATTGTTCATATTACATGTCAAACATCTTTTCCATATCTCTGACTTCTTAATTTTGTGCATGTTTTATTTGATACCTAGTCAAATAAATAACTGAAAATTTTTATCACAAAATATTTGGACAGTAAGAATCGCTGATATCTGATACTAAATGCAAATTATTATCCTATGGTTCAACCCAAACTCTTGTGAATCCTTAATATGCCATCTTGCTGGAGTAGTCCATACCAAGGATCGGCCACCGGATCGGTTCGACACTGATTCGGACCGAACTGAACCGGTACCACTAGTTCGGCCTAGTTGACGCATCCAAAAGTTCAAAAAAATTTGGATGATACGAACCGACCGATTTGTACCAATTTCTAGCCGGCTCGGGCCGGTACCATTTTTTAATGCCGAACCGAACCGGCTAAAGACTGGACCAGTTTGGTACGGGCTGAACCGGCTGGTACAGGCCGGTTCAGCATTTCTTGGTCCATACCATTCCACCTTCCTACTAAACTCCTAAATGTAATCGTTATGAATTCGGTACATAACTAGCATTAAAATATACTTTTCCACACATAAATCTGAAACTTAAACTTATATATAAGCCCCATAAATTTTCTGTGTCAAACCAATATGTGCACCACAAACCTTGACAATTAATAATTTAAGAATTAAACCTTCTAATTCTTAAATTCTATCTAACCTGATCCTTCAATTCTATCTAACCTGATAACTCTAACATAACAAAGCAATATAAAAACGTCCAGTTAGTTTAGGTGTTCATCCCTACCTAATGCAAAGGCCCATGTCCTCATATGTTACATTGGGTGTTATCTTCACTTTTCGATTAATTGGATTATAGCATTTACCCCTGAACAGATACTGTGGCCGATCACAATGCACTCTTCAACAGGTTTACCTGCATGGGAAGACGTTTTTGTCTCTCCAGCTTTACCATCAAAATCTTGCAAAGAATGTGTAGACATTTTTTTCACTTACACAAACTTGAGGTAAAACTACAAACCAGTTTTGTTCAAGGGAAGGATATGATAGGAAGAAAGCAGCAGAGTGACTTCTAGCACATATTTTAGAGTTTGATTAAAAATCAAGTGAATCACAAGATGTCTGAGCATGCCATGCAAAAAATGGGAAGCGTGCACCAAGAAAATAAGCCAAAAAAGAAGCACCTATAATCCTCTCTGTGGATAGCAAAATCATTAATCTAATTTACATAATGAATACTTCTACTAACATTTTAAATGGCATAACAGAATGAGTTATTTATGTCACATAGTAGGGCAAAACAATAAACTACTTATTGACATAAAACTGTAATAGTGTTTTCATACAAGCATACGGAACAAATGGCATATTCTTAGTAGTTGCTTTTCTGGATGTAGCCATTGCCAATTTAGCAATGAGCCATGCTGACTCTCATACCTTTTTTTTCATGAATTTATCTATTTCACAGTTTCAAGAAATAGGCTCTGCCCAGATGATTCGACTACCACTTCATTTGCTAGAGGTTGTTATGAGTCATTTCACTGTGTGGCCCTTAGTAATATGCCTCTCTTTGTAGTTATTACCTGCTAGAAATAATATGCTACTGGCTATTTAAAGACATTAGGACTTCTAAATAACATGACAGGAACTTTTCCTTTCCTTTTTTTTTGTGAGTGTTCTCTAAAAGGTTATTTCAAACAGTGACATAGTATTTGCCTATATAAAACTTAACTCTGAATAGGTTGGACAGATTAGCCATTGCCTTGAAAATTGATCTTTCTGTTGCCCCACCACTGTGTTTAAAGGCATAGAATTGTTGTCTCATAGGTCTAGACAGCAAAGAAAATAAGATGATGCTTCTCAGACACCCTCAAGTGTAATGCAATGACGGTTAACAATTATTACTAGATCATTGATTGTTTAAATAGGATGAAGATTGACTGATCTAGATTTAATCAACTGCACAAATGATGAGATAGATAGAGATGATTAACAAAAGAACAAGTTTAAGTGTACCTGACGTGAGGAAGTTTTTCCATTTCAGCAGCAAATGCACGACTTAGCTCACCTTCATCACCATGCTGTAATAATATGATGAGTCACTAAAGATGAACTTAGAAATGTAGTTTGATGAGACCATATTTAGGATTCAAAAATTAAATCCAAAAGAAATCTTATGCCCATGAACGATTTCCTCTCAAAGCTTATTTTTCTTTTGAATGGTATATCCATTGAATCTAGAACGATATTTCAGCACAAACTACTCAAACAGCACCTAGCATTCAGTTGGAATATAGGCATTACACACTACATGCAGGACCTATCCTCTAGGATCTTTAGTCATGATTACAACAGTCCTTTTCAGGGCTTCAAATCCCATGGACGGGCCATCTTTGGTTTTTCCATGGAATGGGATGCGCCACCATCCCACACCATCCTGACATTGGGGACAAGGGATATCCTAGGATACATTGACTAGGATGCTGAGACAATTGCAGGACAGTCCTATCCCGACACTTGGGCCGATACCCTGTCCTGGCATCTTGCAGGACATCCCACCAGGATTTGAAATTGTGGTCATTTTTTTATTAGTAATCACATCCTATCTACAAACAACAAATATAAGTACAAAGAAAAAAAAAGATCCCAAATTATCAAGCCTCTCCCTTCCCTTTTCTTTTCTACAGCACTTCTTCCAATAGCCAAAATTAAAAGTTGCCCTAACAACTAATCTTTGTTATACAGTTCCAATCTATTCAAACCCTTCCTAGCAAATCCTTTTGTGATAGCATTAGATTGATGTATAACAAAGTGAATATGAAATACCAGCAAAAAGACACTTACTTTATCGGTGAGGTCAACTGCCATGGTCTCCCCATATCTTTGTATAAGATCATGAAAATGGCGCTCAACAACTTTTGGCTACAAGCATCAAATATAAATCAAGTTCAAGAAAGGCATATTTCATAAGGTATTAATTGTTTGGATAAGTAGCAGCACATATTGGTACAAAATTTCTCACCGTTTCTTCATGACTAATTATACTAAGACGTGGTTTGTAGCTCAAGTCTACTATTTGTTCCCAAAGAAGTGGAATAGAACCTCGAATCTGGCATATAAATAATGCACTTCAGTCCACTAGAATTTGCAGTACTAAACAAACTCCCTCTATTTCTAAACATAATTATGCATTCATGCATAGAAAGAAGTTCATTAATTTCATCCAACCAACCAAAACTTTTGCACCTATTTAAGCCTTAACATAATCAGTATATAATACCCTGTTTAAGCCTTAAAATAATCAATATATGAAATAAAACCAAAATTTCTTTTGGAAAGAAGGCTTTCTTACCAAAACCAAAGGTAACAAGAAAAGATAATATTAAAATAAATTTTTAATAGAAAAACAGCTTGGTGCTGAAATATTAAAGAAAAAAATCTTTAAACTTATGATTAACATAATATTGAAGCTCGCTCATAGCAAAACATACATAAGTAGCCTTGCCCCATCAGTTTATAGTCATCTTCAAGGATTTTATTTGATATTAATAGCTAAATCTTTCAAAATGTTATGTACCACTAAGGCAATGGCTAGTTCTACTAAAGACCTTCCTTCACACCCTCCTTTTCCCCCAGTCTTCAAATGAAACTCAAGAAAACCCCAAATTACCATCCGCCATGGTAATTACATTGAACACATCTATGTTGTCCTCTATGACTATCTCACTTTGTATTCTAATGAAGCAATTCCAAACCTTCCTCCAATATACTTTAAGCTCTATCTTGGATAAGTTTACAAAAAGTTTCCCTCTACATTTCTTTCTCTACCAAATCTAATATGCTCAGTTTATGCTCATGGACCTTTTCTACCAACATCGTGTTGAAACCAAATTTACAGATGCTCATTCTTAAAACATTTTTCACCAAAACTTCTTCTAAAGACATTTAAAACACCTAAATTGCTTTTTTGAGTACAATAATCAAAGAGGAGCCTCCAATGGATGTTAATACGAGAAAGAAAATGCACACTGCATCCTGTTTTTTAAGATCTGTAAGAAAAAAAAACTACAGCGTAACTCCAGGCATCTCTCTCTTGCATTGAATGAAAAATTATTGTAGACAGCTCCTGAGGAAGCCCCAACAGAGTTGCACCATATTATGAAGGCAACTACGATCTTACAAATGGGAATAAGGAAGGCATTTCTATATTTTACCTGCACTCATTACAATTCTTTGAATTCTATAGCTACTGCTTTTGCAAGAACCAGTGCAATCATCTAAAACAGCCGGAATCTAGCAAATCAAATTTCATAGTATCTACACAATCTTGTCATGGTCTCCTGCAAGGACATAAATTGTAAAAGAATGGTACCAAAATTTTTCATCCTGCCACCCTACAGATTATTATATGTTGTGACAAATGTATGGATGCTAAAAACTGGTAGTCATGGCCTCAGAGAGTTTTGGAAATAATTGCAACAGAGAATATCATAAAAATTGAGATAATCTGTAATATCTGGTTTTTATTACTATATGCTTAATTAAATTTCTTCCATCAGATCATAACGTCACCTGTAAAAATGAGGATTTAAGACCTTCGAACTCAACCAACTGCTCAGTCTCAATAAAATTAGCTGTGTCACCTTCAAGATTAGCTCCTCTTCTCCACATTCTTGTTCCTGAAATATTATTACAACACCAACAGTGTATCAATCATATCAGAGAAGTTATACCAATAGATATAGTAGATTATCATTTTATTAACATTGTTTCAAAGTGGTTGCAGAAATTAAATATGCAATCGGTCTATATGCTTATACCTAGACGCCTGTTGCATCTTCGTGAAATTAATGTAATTCTGACAGGTGATTTTTTTAGGGTAAATTGTATGGTCTGAAAGCGTAAGCCACTGTTAAGGATTGTCCTTGGTCAAGCATCTTTATCCTCAAACAGATGAAATATACGAACATGCATATGCATAGCTGGCAAACCCAATCACACTGCAAGTAACAGGGAAAATCTCCACCGAGATGCATCTGCACGCAAGGTTATAGAAACTAGAAGTACATTCACCCATAGACATGCAAGTAGAAACGCCCCTTACAAGGACTAATGCACAAAGACAATGGAATAAACGGATGTTATGAAAGATGTTTAAGCTTCAGGATATTTCCTTGTATCAAGGGGATGATGAACGCATCAAGCTGCAAGAACAAGATAAAAATGAATATTAGATAGTACATGACCAGTTCATAATTTTATAAATCATCTAAAAACTATGTAACCTTTATTTCTATAAGCTCCTCCAACATGTTTCGGTTCCAAACAAAGCGGGGATCACCCTGAGAAAGGAATAGGAAAATTGAATAATATATAATTAACCACAGAAGAACATCAGATCTCCAAGATATAGCATAGAAAATCATGCTCCTCTATATCACCTCTATATCATGGGTGCGCGTGGATTTTTGTGTAAAAGAATAATTAAAAAAACAATGAAAAATTCTGTACATCTAAATTTCTGGTCATCAAGAATCTATATAGGACCCAACAAACATTAGGAAGATGAATGCGAGACTCAATAGTTTGCATGTTTCAATGTCTATCACAGAAAAAATTAAGGGCCTGTTTAGGAAATCCAGCAGGACTGGGCTGGATTTGTCATAGGATCATGGATTATATGGTCTATAAGGCCCATATCAACCTAATCACTTACCAGCCCAAATCCTGTGGGAGGAAGAAAAAGACCTCCATAGGTTTTTTTTTTTTTATCCTGCAGTCCAACAGATCCATAGATGGAATTTAGGTAAAAACTAGGATGGGCCTTTAGAAGAAAATGGACTGGGCAGGTTAACTCTAAATTCCTATAGAAAATCCAGTCCAATCCCGCCAAAGTTCCCAAACAAGCCCTAAGTATGAAAGGTAATATACAGACAAAGAATAAAAAAATATATACAGATCCTAGACTTCAGTTCAGGTTATCCTGAAGCAAGCAAATCTTTGCCTAGTAAGTTTAAACATCCAGCAGCATGCCATTATAACAAAGGAATATAAAAACTAATTTATAATATATTAACTTAGTAAGCATACTTAGTGAATAAAAAATTAAAAGTATAACAAGATGTTAGTAACCAGACATGTCATAGACTAGAAGATCAATATACTCGTTAAGCACAAACAAATCTAAGCCTCTATGTATCAAAATAATTGGCCATGTTAGCTATCAAAAAGTGTACACAAACCAACAAATTTATAGATCAAAGCTTATCTTTCCCAAATATATCCAAAAATAACATATGAATATAAATACTGATTTATTGTATCCCGATAAACAACACATGCCAGACAGTAACAGACCTGTTTCCAGAGCGGTTTGTGCACCCTTACTTCATCTAACGTGCATGCCCTCTGTAAGCTAGAAGCAACAACAACATGCGAGCATTGTTTATTTTGATATCAATCATATTTTAGATGAAATCACCTATCAAGTATCAACATAAATGCTTATAGAACACTAGGATTACAAATGAATCAAATGCAATGCAATGAATGAAATGCTGAATCAACTGTAATGCACGTAGATGGTGAATTTCGAGAACCCAGTTCCAACTGACATGTACCATGATATGCATGATAAAAGTACTTACTTTAATGTTATATCCCTTTCATATGAATAATATAACCCAGGGGTTGATTCCACAGTTCTAAGGAGAGACATAAAGTAAGCCTCATCTTTTTTCTGCAAATAGGAAGCATTACATAATGTAAAATAGCTGATCAGAAATTCAAAGAGTAACCAGACAGCATAAGCACACCAGCCCACCCCTCTAAAAAGATTTTGTAAAAAAAAATGCCAAACCTCTTTTCTTTCCAGAAAGGATTTCGTGATAATATATAACAATTATAGTGACAAATGAACAGATAGGTAGAGCATACTTCTTGGGAAGTTGAATGCCTCAGAGCCTCATTGCAGGAGAGAAATTTCATGGACTTCACATGGTAAATAGAATAACCAAGATAGGTACCAACTTCCTGACGATCAGTGATAACTAGAACATATGTTCCTGGAACAAAATTAAGTATTCAGTTAAAAGGATGCAAATGCAAGTTATAAGAACAAAAGCAGCTGATAAATATTACTTTGAAGAATTATTCATTAAGTGGTATCATATAGTAAAAAAAACTTTCCAAACCAAGGCCACTCCTGATATATGATGCTTATCATTACTTCTCCAAGACTCCATGAAATATGCTCTGTAGTAAAATTTCCAGTTAGAAGGAAAATGAAGAGCCTACCAAAGTATTGCTATTTCCACTCCATTATTGTGACTAGGGCACAGGCAAAGCAATATTTAGAAATGTGGAAAGGCAAAGACTTGAGCAACAGATAGTTAGGCATGCCTATCTCTAGAAGGATTTTCCTTGAGTATGGACTCTCCAAAGTCAGTGAGATGGTTACATCAACAAAATCTGTTATATAAATGGAATCACCAAACATCATCCTTGAAACTTGAAAGCAACCAAGAGCTTTTGCAAAAGAGATTATGTTAATTTAATGGTGATATAGGCAAGCGGTGCTCAAGGCTGAAGCACCAATGGGGTATATGTTACCTAATGTTTCATCCTTTTTCATATTCCCTTGTGACACCAGTAGTCTATTAATAGATGATTTGCGAGTAGTCCGCTCCCTTTGGAATACTCAGCCACTCAGAGAAACGTAGACTCTTAGAGACTCTAACGAATATAACATAAGTTGACTTCTGACATGAGCTCTAATGCAGAACTCTTAGTGCAGAAATACTGTAGGAGGTCATCTACAGAATATAACTGCCCCATTAAAGTGAAGTACCCATGACATAATCTTCAAATTCCCTTTCAGATGTTGCAAACTGCATGAAGGTGGGCCTCTCATAATAGCATAGGTGTAAGATGTTCTATAAATTAACAGGGTTGATATTACCCCAAATAATTTCAAATAATGGTTGATTTGCCACAGCCTTTAAAGTAAAAAAAATTGCCAAGTCAGGCCTCAGAAAAGTTGAACAACTTCAAGTTGGACCTTGAATTGGCAGTCCAGTGGCAGAATATAAGATGACATCAAATTATAAAATGAGCTGTACTCCAACAAGAGACACCCAATAAATCAGAATTACAAGAAATTGGTAGTGGTGCCCAATATAACCGAAAGAATTATATGTGAATCCAGAATAACTACAACGAATAAACATTATAGGAGAACTATAACCACATAAAGCCCCAAACGTTAGTAGCAGCTCGCCAACTTCTGCAACCTTAATTTCAGAAAGTCTAAGCAACTATAACCCCTCCATGTATACAGTAAGCGCCAGCAACCTTTTGTATCATAACTAAGATAATACCATTAAACTTGGTAGTGAGTACGGAGAAAAGGTGATAAGTTTATACAATTGTACGCTGACAAGAAAAATACCTGCAAGCAATCTTATAACGCCAACCACTCCATAAATTGTTGCAACTTTAAAAGGAGTTTCAGAACCGATATCTCCTGCATTGATAAATGATAAATCAGCAAGAGGCGACAGCTACAATCATTAATAGATTTCGAGGTACTTATTCACAAAATTCTCTCCTAAATCAGAAAAAATCGACTTCAGACTCCAGTTTGCATCTTGCTCAAAGCACAAAGAATAAATCAGCAAACATGAACAAGCAACAAAAATATCAAGCCAAATGCGCAATATCATTCTTTAGGCGAGATTCTTGAGCTCCTTCAAAAGAAAATCCGTTCCTTCTTGCCCTAATCCAACTCAAGATTCAAGAACTCCAAGATCAAAAAGATTTCATCAAATAAATCCAAATATAAGGTATTGAATTCCTTTTCTTGAAAGAAAGGAATTTTCTTCCACCCAATCTACTCCATAACCCCGATACCAAAAGATTTAAACCAAGAAATCCGCATAAACGGGACAAGATTCTTCTTTTTCTCGAAAGACAAATGTGGGGGAGGGAGATCTAATGGCTGGATCAGGAAACTAAAGACGGGATCGGAGATTGGGGGAGTGTCTGACCGGAGAGGGTCTGGAGATGGCCGTCGGAGCGGTCGACGGAGAAGGCGTGGTCGGGGGCGTCGGGGTCGAGCGATCGGATGACGTACTTGTCGGGGAACTCCTGGAGCTGGAGTTCTCGGCAGCAGAGCCTTAGGGGAAGCCCCTCACCATGGCGCTCCGGCGTCGTCGCCGCTGCCATTCTTCTCTCTGTCACCTCCCTCTCTCTCCCGATCCAACGTTCGTCGCCGTGCAATAATGGCTGACCCATTTATTGCACGCAAGAACGCTTCTTCCCTGAAAACACGGTGGAATGCATCGTAGGTGGGTCGGAAAGCTGCGTACCCGAGAGCCTCTGACCTTACAGTGGGCTCCCCCAAGTGGCCAACTTGGATTGCCTACTTTTGCTTTTATTTATTTATTTATAATTTGAATGGGAGAGGAGACGCCTTCCAAATTAGGCCAGTAGAAAAGGTCCAATTACGGCATTAGCACTAACAATATAATTGAATTAGCCAATTGCATCAATTATCTAGTGATTTTACCAAGTCAAGCAATTGGCACCCCCAATCCTCTCCATATTAGTGCTGCCCTTGTGATTGTGCAAGTCACTTATATTATATAAAATTTATGGGAGGTTCTTGCCCACTAAGTCCATCTATTTTATTTAATATTGTGGTAGTACCATTTTGTCTTGTACTAGATTGCTATTTTATGGTCCAAGTTGCATATTAAGTTTAACTTTTTTTAAAGTAAAGAGATACTATTTAAGAATAAAAATGTGAATATAAATTTTCTTATCAAATAAAAAAATAGTGAAAATATAACTAAGAAAAAGAGAAAACTCTCTCGTCATCCTACAGGTTACTTTGAAGCGTTGGACGAGCGTTTTATGCCTCAAGGCTAGCGTTCTTATATCATATAAAATTAGATCCTAAAGTCACACCCTAGAAATGTAAACCACCTACTCTTATACGCTCCTTCCTCTCTCTCTCTCTCTCTCTCTCTCTTTCTTACAGCTTTGTCTATGCAAGTATAGAATAGAACCATAAATTAATTGTTCATTGATTTATCCCTTCCTCCCAAATCTTTTAGAGTTGGAAGTTGGTAAAATGGTGAAGAGGAAGTCTAAAATCGGTGAAGTAGTAGAGTCTATGTAAAGTAATTTCTTCTCTTATTTCTTTTTTTGCTCGAGGCTTCTTATGAATGAACGATTATGATTGAAGGCTTGGATAGAGGCTTTTAATTGGTGGATGAAGCGAGTCAGCAATTATGTGTAAGATGGAGATGATATTGTTCTTGATCCAAGGATAAGGGGTAGAGAAATAAGGAGACAATGAAAAATTCTTAAAATTTGGCTTCCTCCTTTTCTCTGTTTGCTCACACTACTCTCTAAAAAGAATGAGCCACACCAAAAAGCTCTCTCTCACTCTTCATCAAGAAGAAAAACTCTCACATCTTTGTTTTCTATCTTTTTTCACTCTTCTTTGAAATTTTCTCGAGCCATACCAAAGAAGGCACCAAAAGGTCTCTTTAAATAAATAAACTTGTCACTGCTAAAGAATAAGGATAAGACTTATCCCTGCTAAAGAATAAGAATAAGGCTTATCACGGCTAAAGACTAAGAATAAGGCTTATCACTGCTAAAGAATAAAAATTTTTATAAAATATAAAAAATAGAACCTTAAAACCTTTAAAACTAACCAATGAAACAAGAATCTATTAGATTAGGACTTAGAATTTCAACGTTCCAAATGCAAACAACTTAATAAGTGTTCGATAATTGGTCATCACCGCCACGCTTTCTCGTCTCCCTTTTTGCCTTCCTAAATGTTAAAGACTATCTAATAGGAAACGCCAAAGTTGGTGGCCGTCTTCCTTTAATCCTTATCCAAGTACAATAATAGGAAAACGCCGCTTCCAACGGCGCGCTGGCTTGTTACGTGGCAAAAGTTGTCAGGTGACAGAAAAAAAAAAAAAAAACCCCACTTTCTTCGCTGCCTCCAACGTAAATAAAATGGTCGACCACTCTCCCCACGAAGGCCTGCGATGGAATCAAAGGCGGCGGCGATGGAAGAAGCAGCGGCGAGTGATCCGTCCTACCCGCCCCTCTTCCGCCGGCCCAACCCCGGCTCGAACCGCGAGGCGGACCAGCGGCCGGCTCACGGTAACCCGGTCTTCGACGTCCCGGTGATCGATCTGGAGGACCTGGACCCGGTCCGGCTCGACGAGGTGTGCCGGGGTGTGGGGCTGTTCCGGATCGCCAACCACGGGGTTCCCTCGGCCCTGATGGACCGACTCCTGGACCAGTCCAGGGGCCTCCTCTCCCTTCCCTTCGAGTCCAAGCGAACCCTGTTCTCGGACCCCATGTCCTACATCTGGGGCACGCCGGCTTTGGGCGCGAAGGTGGCCAACCTCAATTGGGTCGAAGGCTTCCACGTTCCCCTCGGCCAGCTCAAGTCCAAAGGACACGATTTGGACTCCCAAGGCTCGGCTTCTTCGTTCAGGTACGGCCGGCTCTCCGACTCCTTGTCGCTGGTTTAGTCGGACACTTGGGGACTTTTGAGTAGGATAGGGCATTTAGCTCCTGTTTGCTTGTGGGATAGCAAATCCTGGATTAGTTATTCCAAACATTCACAAATCCTAACATTCAGTAAAAAAAAAAAAAAAGTGGGGGTGTTTCTTTCTAAGGGTTTTTTTTTTTTTTTTTCAGAGATACTCTCCAAAATATCAAATTTTATACTAATATCTTTTAAAATTGATATTTATATGTGTATTATTGTAAAATATATATTTTTCTATTCTACCATTTTTTATATTTATTTTTGTATATGTATCCATGCTGGCCGTTAAAAAATTAACGATTTTAAATTAAAATAATTAAAAAAATTTTAATAGATAGATGCATAAAAAAAACAACCTAATGACTGCGATGGAAGACAAAAAAGTAATTTTAAAATTTTATTTTATTTTTGATTAAAATAAATATATTTTTTATTAACAGTGAACCGTTATATTAGGACATTTATGCAAACATAGTGTTTTATGAGGGTACAAAAATAAATATATATTTTAAGAGGTTACTCATGTAAATTTAAATTTTAAGAAGGATATTCATGCAAAAAAATTCTTCTTTCAAATATAGAATTAGAGATACGATAAAAAAAAGTCTGGGGAAAAATAACAGAGTGAATTAACCTTTGTACGTTATGATGCGATGGAATTAGGCCTGATATCCCATTTTTATTCTGTCTCTCGGATAACTTTAACAGCTTAGAAAATTATTCTACTATCGAATTAGTAAAATAAGCCGAGCGGGGCCTTAGGATTTAGAACAAAAGAAACTAAAAGGAAGTTGTGGAAGAATTTGTAGGTGAAAATTCATTCAAGAGATATCTGGTTTGACAAATTTTATATAAAAAAATCAAAATAAATGAGTTTTATGAAAACAATTACTTGATTATTTTTCATGCCATAATTGACATGTCATGAAAAATAAGTTTTACATCATCACACCAATTCAGCATTAGACCATATTCTCAAAATAAAAATTAATGCCACAGTACAGATTTAGGGACCGCATTGCACCAAATCCAACCAATTCATACTCTTGATGCTGTAAATTTAATAACTTCATTTGATTTAGTCCATCGAAACACGCACAGTAAATGTTTGTTATTCATAAATGAGTCAACAAAGGGAAATGAATATTCCAAAGGTAAAAACGGAAAAAAAAAAAAAAAAACTAGACAAGAGTTCAAGAATTATTCAGGATTTTGTCTAGTAAATTTAGGACCAAGCTCGTCATAACAAAAAATTAATAAACAAGTAAGACGACAAGTGCAAAAAATACACAATTCAAATGGATCCACAAATTTATCGAAAGTTCGGTAAAAACTCGGAGTAAAACAAAATCGATGAATTTAGAATTAGTATATATGTTTAACTATTCTAGTTTAGACTGTTTGGTTCATCATCATAGTATAAAAACTCAACCACTATGATAACAAAACTTCCTTAAGGGAAAGGAAAGTAGATGGAGAGAATGAACCCTATGTCTTCTTTAAGATAATTATAATGAAAACATACATAATTAATCTTCTCCTTCTCTCTAACATGGTTCATCTTTCTTGCAAGGTGTTTGGCAGATGAATATGGGAGGCACATGGCACGCATAGCAAGGACTCTTTTTAATGTTGTGGCTGCCAATCTCAAATTGGATGCTAAGAAGGCAGCTTCTTACTTATCTGAATTTGATGGCACATTTGTTCGAGTCTATCGGTATCCATGTTGCCCTGAAGCTGATAAATATTTTGGGATGAATGCTCACACAGACAGCTCCGTTTTATCCATCTTGTGCCAAGATGAGTTGGGGGGCCTGCAAATTTTTCATGACAACCAATGGTTCGACGTAACACCAATCCCTGGCATGCTTACTGTAAATCTCGGAGACATGATCCAGGTGACTTCTATAATCAGATTATTGCTACAAAAGTAATTCAGATCATAACGTGTCAAGTCTTAATGAGGTTGTGGCTTTGCTCTAATGACGTTTCAGGTTTTTGGCAACGATGAGTATAGAAGCGTCAAACACAGGGTGCTGACAAATAGAAGCAAAGAGAGAATCTCAGTGTGTTATTTTGCTTTTCCAATGGAAGATGGTCTAATTATCAGCTCCAGATATAAGACATTTACTTACAGAGAGTGGAAGGCCCAGGTGCTAGAAGACATCAAGGCCACCGGAGACAAAGTAGGGCTTGCGCGATTCAGAATCGGAGATCCAAGCTAAATCTTACGACGAGACTAAATTAAAAAGCCTGAATTGCAAAAATATTGATATGTGGCACTTAATTGGTCGCATATTGCATGTTTGGAAATCTCAATAAGGCATTTTCTTGGATTATTGTGAGTTGAAACTGTGGCACCACGTTGACTCTAAATAATTGATAAATATGCTGAGAGACCATTCTTATGAAAAATTGATGAGATCCCATAATGCATAGCATAATTGTAAAAGAATTGTTTAAGTGTGAAAAAGAGCACCTCACGCCAAGCAAGACAACATGGACAACAAAGTGATCTAGCTCCTAATAAAATTATGAAAGGTTTTCATGAGACAAAAGAAAAGATATCTACAACCGCATAGATTCCGTTTTCTCAGAGAAGACACTCCACGTAACTCCATGATCGGTACGTGGAATATCTGTTATCACAAAAACTTAACCTAGTTCCCCATTAAACTATGAATTACAAGTTCACATAGGGAGCAAGAAATAGCTACGAGGTCACCATATAAAATCTGTTGAGAAAATTATAAATAACTTTTAAGTAAATAACAAATTATGAAAGAGTTGCTCAATTGCTAGCTTCATATATTGGTGACTGAATGGTTCTGCAATCATGATACGTTGAGAAAGGTATTCAGGAAAGTGGAGACTGGCCTTCGTGACCGGCGCCTATATAGCAGCACTCTTGAAACGTTGGACCGAAACCGTGGCCACGAGAAGACAGGACAGGACACGGCAACGAGCGACCGAGAACCAGTAGATAAGAGAAAGTGGAGGCAAGTGCACCCACTATAGATATGCAAATTATTAGGATCTCGACTTTAGAAACCTTCGATTGAGACATTCACCCAATGACGAAACGAGATGCACCATTGACCATGAATTAACGGATCAAGATGGTTGAGCCTTTTTTTTTTCTTTTCCTTTGGTTTTTTTTTTTTTGGTACATGATGGTTGACCTTGTTGCACGTACCTAGAAGGAAATTGCGACGTACCCCGCCGTGCGTACCGTCCCTACGTGGATCGCATTATTTAGATCGGTCAACTCTTTCCTCCAATGCCCCTTTAACACGTGGCCTCGACATTGCTCCCGTACTTGCCTCCTACAAAATGGTGCACCTCCTCTTCCAATCTGTTGTGAATACCGGAGTCTGGAGATGGATTCAGGGCTACGTTGCTTTCTTCGTGATTTGTGTTTCTTCTTCTTTCTTGCTTTGGCTTTAACAAGCAACTTCACTTTAGTTTCAGGTAGCTCTTTCTTTTTTATTTTATTTTTATTTTTATTTTTTATTTTTTCTCCTTTTTTTTCCCCTTCTCTCTGGCATATTCTGAGGCTTACTTGTGTTGTTTTTTTTAAACCATGCAACATTGGATCTTGTCCATGTCGTAAACCTAATTTAAGCGTGCAGTTGTTCATGGGAACCTCTCCACGCCTCTCTCCTTCAGCCAGTCACTAGATCGAGGAGATGTGTGCTAAGATCACAAACACGCAAATACATATCTATATGTATCTAAGTGAACTAGCGAACGGCAGATGGGCAGCTAGCGGTCCACTAAATTTCCATGCTCTGAAGATATGTATCCTAAAGCCAATACTGAGTTTCGACTAAAAGCCGGCCTACGATCCAAAGAGATTCATACGACACACTTTTGTAGTAACTTTCGAGCGAACACTCGAACATATCAAAATCTATCATATATTGCACGCAGATTCGACTTTAATGCTAGCCTCAAACGCATCCCTAGAACCTGGACTTTAGCTGCTTATATAACCAAGATGGTAGTAGGATTTTATTAATTGTCATATTTAGGATAGCGCTTTCTCCTCCTTCTTCTTCTCTTTTAGTAGCAGATGTCATGGGACAGCGTCATGCATGAGAGCGCTTGACGAGTTTGTTTCCGTTTGAATGGTTAAAGCAGGAGAAGAGGCTTGGGCGGCAAATTGGGAGGCACGTCGGTCTCTCAAGGTGACCACCAACGACTACAGCGACCCGCGGGCGAACCAAGGGCACAACCCCAGGGTGGGCCGAGGTGGGGGCAGGAAGTAAGTTCAAGAAACAAGACATCCCAAGAGCCGCCACTAGCCGTCTGATGCTGGCTGGATGGATCGATGGAGAAAGCCGGTTAAATATTTTACAGCAGCGGTTACTTGGTTATCTTCTTAATGTTTGGTAGTTTCGTAAGTTCGTAGTATTTCATGATTAATATGGGAATTCTGCAACTTTGGAATGGTGAGGCACATCAATAAGACTTGGGATTTTTAGTTTTCGATGCTTTCAAAAATCTGATAATCTTTCATTCCATATCTAAATTTAGCTATGCCTGGATATTTTTGTGTATTTACTGTAAAATAAATATCCACGTGGATCTTCATATAAAAGTGGGCATTACAACTTACAAGTCCATCCTGTTGGTCTTCAGCTTTATTTGCATCTCATATCTTGCATGGATATATCAAACTTTAGAATTTGCATTCCGTGATTTTTTAAAATTCAGAGAAATAGCCAGCCACAGATAGGAAATTATATGGAGTTATTATTATTATTTTTCAAACCATAAGCTGTGTTATAATAGAACCAAGAGTAAAAATAAGCTGCGATATCATACAAGAAACTATCCAGCATGGTTCGTTTGCAGGATTATAAGAGAAATTAAAGGTTTGCATGCATTCATACCACTTAATTTAAAGCCGACTTGCCTTGGCCAGGACAGCAGGTTTAAAGCTTGCAAACCCTGTGATTTCTCTCGCTGTCACCAAACTGTTGATATCGTAGGTGCCTTCATATGAGAAAATAGGCTCCAGATCACAAAATGCCTGAAACAACAAGATTCTAGGAATCAAATAGTCTTTCAAGAACAGGCTCTTGTTGGAGCACTTAAGGTTCCCTACCACATCAGACATTACAGAGAAATGGACCCAGGTAAAATCCATAAAATTTTAAGAGAGTAGTCAATACATAGATATGAAAAGCTCCCACAATTAATTCCCGCCCACCGCTAGAAGGCGACAAGACAATAAATAGCTAGATATAGAAAAGATCCTATAAATTGACTAGAAAGTCGGGAATTTACACAAATAATGAATAACTAAGGTAACTAGAACATGATGAGATTGATCTAAATTAGATTTGTAGTCTGTCCATATAACTGGTTCATTTGTCACAAAACACCATACCTCCATCTTTCATCCAATGATTAGTCCATATCATCTGCTAATGAGTGATAAATGGTAGTATGGATTCATAAGGAACCATCCCTTCAAAGGTCAATGATATGTAGCTCAATAATTTGACCCTGTATAATTTCTGAACTATTTTTAAGTAAATTTCTTTTCAAAAGAAAACTGAAAGCACCATATTTCATCAAGCTCTGTCCCTAAGGAACTAAACTGCAAACAAAAGAATGTACGCCAAACATAATTCCAGATAAATCTTTAAAAAGGAATGACAATACTTCACAGGAGCAAATCGAGAGAAAAAATCATTAACATGTTAAGCATGATTATTGCAATTAAAAGTTGCATTCTTCAAAAAAATAAAAAAAACTTATAGATAAATTATGGCTAATTTAGCATATTTTTGTTTCCCAAAAATTTTGGGCCTTCCTAGGACAAGGAGATAACAGGATAAGGCATTATGAATGATTTTTTTATATAATTTTCAAGAACAGTTTCATGATAGTTAAACAGACCGAGATATTCTTTTAGAATTTCCCCGTTTTCTCTTTCAGTTTAAGAGATTTCATGCACTTAAATTTCCTGAACATGCAAAATGCAAAAATTGAAAGTAGATGGTTTTTTTTTGGTGATAAAGGCAGATGCTACATCAATTGGTGCAAACCAGTGATGTGTAAGATTCAAAATTTAAAAAAAAAAAAAAAGAGAGAGAGACAAGAAAACTATAGACAAGAACTTCCTGTACCTTGGCAACTAGAAAATCAGCCAAGATTCCATTTCCACCAAGTAATTCTCGACCAAGAGAGACAGTCTCCCTTGCCTTTAAGGAAGTCCATGCCTGAAGAACAATAGTGCATGATTCCGGTGATAAAGATTGTTCAGGATATTAGTTCTAATAACAACAATAACAGCCAGAAAGAAGTGTCTTGCTCATACGCAACCTTTCCCATGCTAGCATGACCTGGAGTCATCTTTCCAGATTCGTACAATTTGCATAAGCGCCAACCAACAAGAAGCATTGCTTGAATATTACCAAGCATGCGAACAAGCTTTTCTTGGTTAATCTGAAATGCTGCCAATGGAGCTCCAAATTGCTTCCTCTCTTTCAGGTACCTATTTCATCTGACCCGTTAGAATGTACCATGCATATAAGATATGCAGACACCAATTCATTTTGTTATACCTGTGACACATATCAAATACGCCCATTGATATGCCAATAGGTTGCCATGCAACCATAACACGTGAAACAGCAAGGACCTGCTCCAAGCAAGCAGATATAAGTGCCCCAAGTAGCAAAAAGTCTTATCTACGAATATTGAAAACGAAATGCAATTTCTGGGTCAAAAGCATAAGGAGGACATACATGGAGAAAAAGAGAGAAAAAGTTATGAAAAGAAAAGGTGAGGATAAGCAATTTCGGCATGGACAACATTGATGTTGACCAACTGAACTGATAAAATCCATTGCTTACCTTCATTATAACTATTGATTTTCCTTGATATATATTTGGTCATCAGAGCCCCTTTTTTCTAGCTATGAATTCACGTCCTAGACTACCAATCATTCAATCTTTTTAATAAAAAGTTAAAAATGAGAATATTTGTATGTCAGAGCAGATTCCGATTAGTCATGATGCAAGCCTCATTTATATTTGGCTTAATGGGCATCCCAAGATTAGGTTGGTCTTGAAGCCTATTCTATGACTACCAAATCATCACCCATGAGAAGGTCAATAAAGATGGAAAAGGACGGAACTCCACTCAGACTTGTTACAAAAGGCAAATCTGCTGATTTGATCACAATTCGGGGATCAAAGCGTACTGAGTATCACCTGAAAGCTCTAAATAAGGCCTCAACTATGTATACAAAGAATGGATGATGCAGGAAAAGCAAAAAGATATATTTTCAACAAGTGTATGAAGAACAAGAATTCACTTTTAATTCAGGTAATGAGTTAAATCATTATTCTCATCCTCTTTTTTTTTTGGTGAACAATAGTTGTAAGAGATACAATTTAGAAACTAACCATATCTGCTACTTCTCTTTAGTTGAACTAGAAAGAAAGGTCATACTAGGCTCCAGAGGAAGGCCTCGATGGAGTCATACCATTTAATTATCAACCAAAACAAGTCAGAATATAAATCATGTTTCACAATACCTTGTTTGTGTCCTTGAATGAATTAACACCTGGCAACCTGTCTTCATCAGGAACAAACACTTTCTTAAAGAGAATATCACCATTCTGAACAATCCTCAGACCGATTTTGTTTTCAATTTTTGTGACCCTCAATCCAGGGGCATCTTTCTTCACAATAAACCTGCAAGCAGTAAAAGAGGCTGTAAGCATTTCAACAAAAAAAAAAAAACAAATGGTATCTTAAAATGTTTCAGTTCCTTAATACAGGATAATGAGTATGAACTCCAAAACTTTTTTGCACAAAAACAAATTCAAGAGCTCTTTTGTTTCACTGCTGGAAACTTTGAAGCCACTCGCATACAATTAAAATATATAGTAAGTGCAGTACAATTTACCCATTTATCTGGTTGGTACTTGTGTTTCTAGCGAAAACAACTAACACATCAGCAAAGGTACTGTTTCCTATCCATCGTTTTTGGCCATCTATCATCCAACCTCCTGTTACCTGTTCCACCACAGGAATTGGCATACCACAAATACTAAGCAATTCAAATTGCACACATAAAGAACGAAAGCAAATTGCAAGTACATAGTAAAAAATCATATCTAGTATAAGTTGGTATAACTTGTCAATATAATACTTAAGTATTGAACCTTCGTGGCAATGGTTCTCAAGGAGCTTGCATCACTTCCATAGTCCGGCTCAGTCAAAGCCTGTGATATATAACTCGATTAATGGAAAACCAAACTGATTCTCACTCAACATATTAAATAAGTATTTTACACTTACCCAGCAAGCAACAGTATGCAACTGAGCTAATGATGGTAAGTATTTCTGCTTTTGTGCCTCTGACCCACACAATGCTATTCTTGACAAAAAGGAACAAGATATGCCAAGGCAAAACTCAGTTTTCAAAAATTTGTTCCTCAGCATTGTCATGAAACTAAACAATGGCCATAAAATCTGGAATAACAAACTGGAATTTTTACCAATAGTAAGCATTGCCAAGGAAGAATGCACCAAAATAAAGGTTGAACAGCTTGCATCTACTCTGGCAACTTCTGCCGTAGCAATAGCACTTCCAGTAATAGAGAGCCCAGGGCACCCATAACCCTGTGAAGAACAATGTCTAAAATGCCTTTCTACACAATTTTAAACCTCAGTGAAGGATGAACATGGAACAGTACCTTTATAGTTCCGCCTGCGAGACGCAAGGTAGCAAGCTTAGGAATTACATGAAAAGGAAACTCTGCCTTCTCCCAATACTGAAGAAACAAAGCTTGTACTGATCACAAATATAGAAGCACCAGCACCAGAAATAGGTGTCTTACAATGCAAGAGCTTAGATATTGAAATAAACAAATAAGCAACAAAATATTAATATAGCAACTAATAAATCTAAATTGGCACTTGCAGTTTGATCTAGTCTGCATTACCTGAAACTCAAGGCAATTTTTAGACATAGGAAGCAATACCATATAACTTATGTTTGGGTTTATTACACAGTCGAAAAAAGCAACACAACCTTTTGGGATATAACTAACTCAGTACAGAAAGAATGCACCAAAATAAAAGAAGAATGCACCAAAATAAAGGTTCGTCGTCTTGGAACCGGATCCCGTATCGGTGCCACACTAGCACAATGTTGGTACGGTATGGTATGAAATTTTTGTGGCGTACCGAGTGTTGGTACACCACCCATACCAGGTACCGGTACGGTACGCTCCATACCGTTCGGTTTGGGCCGGTACGGCGTACCATGAAGTGAAATACTCTTTTACTTCACATGATGAAAAAAAAACTGAGTACAATAATAAATGTTAAACAAAATAAGCTCACAACCAGTTGCACTCAAATCAAGAATTTTCAACTGTACTCTAAAGCATCTTTTCATAGTAGTCATCAATGTCGTTCTTGGTTATTTTATCATGATGTTTTAAATTATTCTAGAAGATATTACTATAATTTCAGAAACTCATGGATTAAATGTTTACAAGAAAATTGTATTCACAGGCTATCGACCCACCTTAGTTGGATCAGGAAAGGAGAAAAAGCAGTAAGTGTCAGCAAAATGCGATCATTGATGCATTATTAGATATCTACAAGCTCAATTCAGTGACCTTAAAAACATTATACCACAATCTTTGTCCACTTTGATGTTTTGAGTACCAAGTTTCCTGTCAAAATGATGGGTAATGTCTGATATGCTAAAGGTAGTCTAGAGTGGTGCTTTTTTTCAGACTTTCTATGGGAATGACTATGCCCTTCTTATTTGACATATCCTTCAATGAGGTGGATTCAGTTACAGAATGAAATAACCTGATGGAATCACTTTCGAATCATCCTCGAAAGTTCATAGGCTAAAGAAAAGAGATTCAAAAATAATGGACCATCCCATAATCATATTTCAAACAATGCGCATGATTCGAGAATATTAATTGGTTGCAGCAGCAAGAAAAGTTCCTGGGTTTTAATACTACCATGAATTACCAGATCTAGAGTCAGAAAAGAAGGTTTATATGGGTGCTATTAGCATTCAAATCCATGTGCATATGCATTTATGTAGATAGTGTGAAAACAGTAGCCTGAATGAGGTCACAAAACATAGAAGTAGAAGTATCTCCAGCAAATAAGTTATGATGAATGTTGTCGTAGGCAAACGGCGTATGGTACTTTGGAAAACATTTGTTACTTTGGAAAATGCATGAAAAGAAGAAAATTACCGCTGCCATTATGGGAGCAACTTCTTTTTCCATGACCTCTCGGACTTTTCTCCGCAAAGCCTTTTCTTCAGGACTCAATAGGTCATCAAATTGGTAATAATCTGATGCTGCAAATAAGAGATTGCAAGCCCATTATGTTAGCATGAAGTTAAATAAGAGAGTGGAACACAAAATGTTGATAAAATCTATTTACATTTGAAAAGTTTATAAGAAGTGATAGGCCCTTCTAAATAAAGGATAGTGGCTTTCCCATTTGATCTAGTATAAAGTCATCCAAAACATCAGTTTAACATAAGTCTGGGAATTATTGTAAACTCATAGAGATCAATGTATTTCAACATAACTCTTATTTTGTTGCGTTGACCCTTGCTTCTTGTATCATTCCCCAATAAAAGGCAAGCAGGGAAAGATCAAATATTACAAAGTGGTCGTCAATGAGGCGAAACATTGAAACGTAATAAGAATCCTAATTTAGCAGGCCTTGTCTCATCTATACGAGTTGAGTGTATAGGTTATTAAATGAGCATTAAATGTAACAACCTCATGCTATTAGCCCCTGCCATCAACCAACTGTGAATTAATGCCTAATTCTTAGCCAAGTCAACTCTGGCAAAGAATGATGCCCATCATGAAACCTAGAAGACCAGTTTCAAGAAGGAAATGCTACATGTTGGTTATTGGCATTAGTCTCTCATGAGAGTAATGTGTATTAACTATCACATAAATAGTACAAAATTTGAGGTTTGTATTAATATAGCAGCATGGTAGTGTCTTGCCATGTGTATGCTGGGGATAAAATCTTGCAAGATTTTGGTTAAGTCCCATATTATGCTCAAGTCTCATTTGAGTGACGGTTGTATGAGAATGAGAGACAGCATCGATGTGGGCCAGGACTTGGAAAACCACATCATCTTACATGAAATAAAGTCAGTGGCTGAAGGTAGACAACTATGATCCATGTCACACGTTTTCCCAAAAGATGATATGGACAAAAATAAAACTAATTTCAATTCTTGAACTCAATATGAGACCAAAAGAGACTGCTTTTCGGAGCCCATCTCAACATATATACATCAAATGAGATTTCTATTAAGTCAGAATCATATTGTCTCAGGAAAAAATGAAGACTTAGCCCCTACTATTATTTTGGGCTTAACAGAGAATGTTAACTACTATTTATCTCAGTTCTATGCACTATCAGCTACTTAGTTTTTTGCTCTTTTATGAGAAGAGTTCCAGATCAAATCTTGAGTGGGAGGAAGGCTGTTGATGATGTACCTTGATTGGGGGAGAAAGAATTTTTTAAATGGATTTAATTCGTTCCAAGGAAGGTTCACTGAACGGGTACCAGGGGGTCATATAGACTGGCTACTAGTTTGGTACGGAATCATACCGTATAGACCCAAGGCACACCGAAACCAAGGATAGGGAGAGAGGGAGGAGAGAGGAGGGAGAGAGGAGGATGGGATAGGAGTACCCCCGACCAATACCATCGTCATCGTTTGCACCAGCAGTAGAGTGGTGATGAGAAAGAAAGTGAGAGAGGTGGTGGCATGGCGAGGAGAGAAGAAAAAGGGATGGTGGTTCTCATCATCATCATTATCATTGGTGGTAGTAGCAGCCATGGAACCCTAACCCTAGACAAGGGAATCATAAGAGAGGGGAGAAGTCGTGAGAGGCAAGGAGGATCACGAGAGGGGAGAAGAGGGTTATAAAAGAACTGAACCTAGTTGAGTTTTAAAATCGGCCAAAATTACTTGAAACTGGGAAAAATTAAACAATTCAGCCCGATTTGGGCCAATTTTGACCTGGGACCGAATCAAGTTACTATACCATCTCAATCTAGCCGGTTTGAATCCACCCCGAACCATCTGGTTTGGGAAGGTTCGATAGTCCTTGGTTTCAGGTCCAATCACAATAGATTCTTGGCCCAATTTAATAGGGTTTACGCCAACTGAAATAATAATATTTAGGACGAGCAATATGGCATTGAATTGGAATCTCAACCAATATGTGCATATAGGATAACTAGTTCCCTTTTGAAGGTGATCTCCAGTAACTTGAGAATCTTGGTGCTGTAAGTCTGCAGCCTCCTTCAGTTCCTCGTCCTCCTCCATTCCTCTCCTTAAATAAATTAAAGGCTTAAATTGCATTTCCCACGCATAAACAAAAGTTTATACAAATATATAACAAAATCCAAACACCCCCACTTTTAATGAAGTAGCCAAATAACACAACGAACCCTTACATGCAATTGTCGATAATCCGTTAATGCATTCTTAAAAGAGTAAATTACAATAATTTTTTTTTTTGAGGTCTATGTTTATTATACTTACAACCAATAGTTTGTAAGACCTATACTTACACCTAGTTAAATTAACGACGTTAGTAAAACCATTTACTCATGTAAAAAGTAGAAATTATCCTTGAGTTGGAAAGAGAATATACATATTTTCTTATATCCTTAGCTGGTTGTTATGTCACTTAAGGTTATTTTGGTCATTTTTGAAATTTTTCTAATGTGGCATTTGGGTCTCATTTAAGGTTTACAGTTTCACTAATATTTTGTTAAGGTATGAGTTAAAGTGTTGTATAAAAATAAACCTCAAGAGGATAAAGGTAGGTTTTTCAAACTATTAGGTATAAGTGTACTTTACCCCTAATCATAGGGGGTTTTTGTAATTTATTCTTCTTAAAATTTCATGCAGTCTTTATCTATGGTCTGCAACATTGGTGGAGGTAAGGCAGTGAATATTATAGTTATGTTAATGTTGCTTCTGAAGAACATGCAAAAAAAAAAAAAAAACTATGCCCTCCATTTCATAGGCTAAAAGTATTTGCAAAAAGATTTCAACTTTTGACCTTGACCATGAAATGCAACTTCACATTTCATTGAGCATCTCAAAAAATAAGACTTAATTTTCATGTGGGATTCACCATTGAACACAGAACAGCATAAAGAGTGTCATGCCAAAGCCCATATATCAATTATTATGTGTTGATAATGCTGATAAGTGATAATCATAATTGTCAGTAATTAGCATAAACTATTGAGTCTTGACAATTACCAATCTTACCTGATGGAGGAAAAATTGATGCAGGTGTTGCCTGAGGAAATGCAGCAGAGATATCTAGTGCTGGCAATCCAATATGCGAACTCTTGACTTCCTTGAAATGATCACCTGATGTGTAAGTAAAAAAAAAAAACTCTTCAGTTGACTGTTATACATGGATCAGTAGCTTGGTCACTCAAATATTATATCATGAAACAATATTATAACTTTACTGCAAAATTGAGCATCACAGATTTGACTTTTTTTTTTTTTTTGCATAGAAAGAAACATGTTGACACCAAATAATAATAATCTCATAGCTATAATGTCCTCAAATCTGACATAGTCTGACTCCATGCATGATGATACAACATTTTTGGTCAAATTGGGAAGTCATGTTCATGGCCACACCCAGGAATCACTTGATGTTTGTGCATGGGACAACCAGGTCACGAATCAGCTTGTCGTATTTGTTTTTATCTCAAGAATAAATTTGCGAAAAACTGTCTCTTTGATATGCAGAGGTGAGCTAATTAAGGTTAAATTGCATGCAGATAAAAAATGCGAAGACAATCTCCTCAATTGAAAAGATGAAGATCTATGTTTGATGTAGAGATGTTTCTATTTTGTTTCTCTTCTCTGGCCCCTCTCTAACAAGTATAACTGCTAACACTACAGAATTCCTTTGAATGTTAATTAGTAGACACCACTTAATCATTTCTCTCACTTCGATCAAAAGAAATCAAGCAATGTTCCAGAGACCAATCTGCCTAATGCCAATGAAATCCCTTTCATAATCAGTTTTAAACCTTCCATTAATTATCCTCAAATAAAAACATTAGCAGTCCTGCTTTATGCTTTCACCACAGGGCTTTCCCTTTAACTCGCTAGAGGATTTGTTTGTAATAGGGTGAGGAATTTTATTTGGACCGCTTATGGCCTATGGGACAACTTTAACAGGACAATTGATAAGGCATGACTTTTGCATCAGCATAACATCATTAGCTAGGTGGACAAAACTTGCATTTTGGTATCACTTACGAGGCTAGTCAATGACATGTTGATGCAAGAACAGCAACAACACATCGCATTAAGTGTTCCGCCAAGAACTCTCCTTTTCTTATCAATCACCTTTGCCAATGTTCTGGTGATATCCATCTTAGTACTGGAAAAACCAGTCCTAGTACCTGACAAAACCAGGACAGAAGACCAGAAATGGTTCCTCAAATCATTAGTTGATTTTGGTGAATGTCGAGCTGATTTGACTCGAAAGCAACAAGAAATTTCGCTGTTGGTCATCATTGCAATGATGTTTCCGACAAGAAGAAACTTTTTCTTCGGTAAAATCGATGCTATTACAAGTTTTCTTCCCAACTCCCAAGAAACGAATTCCTGAATGCCTTTAAGCCCCTCTGCTTCAACAAAGAACACTTGCCCCAATTAATGTCTATAAATACATGAAAGATATAGATAATCTAGTACTTGTACTTTCCCGATCAAACGATATCCATTAACAATTAAATTATTCGATAGTATCCGATCGAAATCGCAAGCAAATAAAAATCTAACGAAAAAATAAAACAAGCAATGAAGGCTAAGGCATCAAAGGATGCCAAGAGAAGTGCTTCTTATGAAAGCAAAGAACGCCTGACCATGTTTCGGAGTCGAGGTGGCCATGGCTGGAGCTAGGAGGATGGATCGAAGACCACGATCTCGATCTAGGGCTTAATTAGATCGCGGGAGAGGAGGAGGAGGAGGAGGTCGCGAAAGGATTTAAGAAAGGGTCCGGTGACTTGGGATTGGGCACGATGAGCGAGGATGACGATATCAAACGAACATGAAACGTCAGCGCTCGTGGCGCGTCGCCCCTCAAGCGGTCAAGCCTATCCTCGAACAAACGCGACGGCGACGACACGACGCTCCCACTTCCCGCTAGATTTGATGAAGCCCTCCGTCTCGTATGGCCCCGAGCTTGGGGCTTGGGCTGTTTTTTTTTTTTTTTTTTTTTTTTTTTTTTTTTTTTTTTTTTTTTTTTTGCTAAAAACGGTGATTCATACTACACGGGTACAAATGCACCAGGCTTGGGCTGTTCTGAGAGCGCATAAAAATGGTCGTTTGCTCTCTCTGAAAGAGCTTTCGGCTGCTTAGTTTACTGAGATAATAATGATTGCCGAAAAGTAATTTTCATGGTTTTGAATGTTTAATCATATAGTGTAGCAGGTCCTATCCATGTATTTTGGATGTTTGAATGGGTTAAAAGCTATTTCCCACTTTCAAAACAGTTGGGTCCACAACCGTGAGATATGTAGGCCATTTGGTAGAACTTTTGGAGAGCGCTCCAAAAATACTTTTAAATAAAATAGAAGTGTTTAGTTAAAAAAATTAAAAAATTATTTTAGTTTTATCAGAAAACTAAAACAGCCTTTTATGTTTTGGAGATTCTCCGAAAAAGCACTTTTAGTCCTATTTTGAGTTATAATTTTTTTTTCTTTTTACACTAAAATACCCATATAAAATACAATACTTATATAAAATAATATTATTAATATATAATGATAATAATTATAATATTTTATACTTTATTATTATATTGTACTATAAATATTATATTATATTATATCATAATATATTGATATATTATGTTATATAATATAAAAATTATGTTATATTATTATATTATAGTATATAATATTATATTACTATATTATAATTGTTATGGGGGAATTGAGCCGCCATGCCCCACGTGATCGGCACGCGTATCCAGGAAAGCTACAGCTGCCCTATGATCCAGCACTCCGACCCCGAGTCGGACCTCCTCGGCTCCGCAGCCCGACCCCGGGTCGGCTGCCCTATGATCCAGCACTCCGACCCCGAGTCGGACCTCCTCGGCTCCGCAGCCCGACCCCGGGTCGGCTGCCCTATGATCCAGCACTCCGACCCCGAGTCGGACCTCCTCGGCTCCGCAGCCCGACCCCGGGTCGGCTGCCCTATGATCCAGCACTCCGACCCCGAGTCGGACCTCCCCGGCTTCGCAGCCCGACCCCGGGTCGGCTGCCCTATGATCCAGCATTCCGACCCCGAGTCGGAGATCTTTTGATAACGACAGGCTATTCTCCAGAGGCACGCCGCGGCCTCCTGCTCCACTACTCCCTGCAACGGCTGTACCCGATGCTGCCCACGATCTCCTGTATCAACCGTACAAAGCGGAGCTCCACTACGCCCTGCCATGACCGTACCCGGCGCTGCTCCACGACGCCCCGTAACGGCCATGTCAGTGGCCATTCTATCGTGCCCCACGACGACAAACCCCCCTGAGAGACCTCCCAGCCAGGTATATATGCGGCTGGGGGGAGAAGGGGGGGGGTAAGCAATACCTCCCAGAGCACTCTCTCCCACTTGTGATTATCATCTCTCCTCCTCCAATCTCCTCTGACTTGACCGTCGGAGGGCCATCACCACCCTGGTGGTGGTGCAAGGCTTGTTTGCAGGTTCCTTGGCGGAAGGTGGAGCGCAACCAGCACCAACCAAGACAACTCAGGCGGAACCCCGTTCACACCGTCGTGTCAATCGTTCTCGGTTTGGACCACCAGCAACAGTTGGCGCTAGAAGGAGGGACGAATCTCAGAACGATCGTAATGGCACGGCGAGGTGGTCGCGGAGCTTCCAATGCTTCCGGTCGCGGAGCCTCTCGCGCCTCTGGCCGGGAGGCTGCTGCGTCCCCAACACACTCTCAGCAGCATTCCACCGCTTCTCCTCCCATTCAGACGGTCGAACCTGCTCAGTTCGACCAGCTAGCCCAGCAGGTTCGCACCCTCGCGGAGGCAGTGCAGAATCTGCAGGGTGTGATCTCTCGGGTGCCGCAGCGGGCTCAGGAGCCGCTGCTCCCCGAGCACTCGCCTCTTCCTCACAACCCGCGCTCCTTCCTCTCCCATGGAGAGGAGCGCCGGCGCGGGGAGGATTCTCGAGTGCGGTCCATTCTGCCAGGACCTTCTCATCGGAGCTGCGCGGGGTACGAGAGGCGGACCCGGGCGCGTTCTCAGACACCCCAGTCCTCGAGGGGCCCGCACTCCATTCGGTCCCCCTCGCGCCGCTCCTTGTCTCCCACCCACCGGTCGCGCTCCCTGGACCGGCGGGTGGACGATCTCCACAGACAGCTCCAGGTCCTGAAGGGCCACTCCAAAGATCCCTTCGCCGACTTGGAAATCTCCTCCCAGCCGGCGCTTGCCTCAAGGATCCTGCGAACCCTAAACCCGCCGGGGTTCAAAATGCCGGCGATCGAACCCTACGACGGGGCGGCGGACCCACGGGACCACGTGGAGAGTTTCAGGACTCTTATGCTCCTCCATGGAGCATCGGATCCTCTCCTCTGCAAGGCCTTCCCGGCGACCCTCCGCGGCCCGGCAAGGGCGTGGTTCGCCGGCCTGGAGGCTAATTCCATCCAGTCCTTCCACCAGTTCACCCGTCTCTTCATCAGCCATTTCGCCGTCAGTAGCCGGCGAAGACTGGTCTCCGACTCCCTCTTCGATGTCCGGCAGAACGAGGGAGAGAGCCTGCGGGATTATCTCACCCGCTTCAACAAGGCAACACTGGAGGTCCGGAATTTGAGCCAGGAGGTGGCTCTCTCAGCCCTGAAGCGAGGCTTCCGGAAGGGCAGACTCACCTTCTCCCTGGACAAACGTCTGCCGCGGAGCTTCCCGGAGCTGTTGTCTCGGGCAAACCAGTATGCAGACGCCGAGGAGGCAGCCTCCCACCGGAACAAGGAGGCCGCCGAAGCCCCTCTAAAGCCCGGGAAGAAAAGGCGAAAAGAGGCACCCCAGAGGAGGAGCCCGACGCCTCAACGCCGGCGCAGAAGCCCGTCACCAGCAAGGAACCACGGCGCCACACGCCCTCGTTCTCCGCACCGACGCTTCAACCGGTACACCCCACTCCTGGCCCCCCGGGCCCAGATCCTCATGGAGGTCAAGGGGCGGGAGGACCTCCCGGTCCCGAGGCAGATGAAGAAGATCCCTGGGAGGAAGCCTTCTCGGGCGTACTGTGAGTACCACCGAGACCACGGCCACGATACCGAAGACTGCTTCCAGCTTCGGGACGAGATCGAGGCTCTCATTCGCCGAGGACGTCTCGGTCGATATGTAAACGACCGACGTCCCCCCGCAGACCCGCGTCCAGCCGACCCGGCCCCTCAGGAGCCTCGGGAGCAGAATCGACCCGTTGCGGGAGTGATCCACACCATCACTGGGGGCTGCTCTCGGCCCGTGAGGAACGCAGGGGGCTCGGCGGAAGTATCAGGAGTGGTCGTCGCAAAGAGGCAGCGGGTCGGAAATGTAATCACTTTTTGTGATGAAGATGTAAAGGGGGTTCAGACTCCCCACGATGACGCCATGGTGATCTCTCTCACTATGGCGGACTATGATGTAAGGCGCGTTCTTGTGGATAGTGGAAGCTCAGCTGATATTTTGTATTACGAGGCCTTCCAAAAGATGGGCTTTTCCCGACAATTGTTGCACAAAACATCCACCCCCCTCATAGGATTCACTGGAGACGCTATCTCGGCCGAAGGTGTCATCGAGCTGCCTGTGACTGCGGGCATTGCACCCGCAGAAGCCACGGTGCGGCTCGGGTTCTTGGTCGTCCGTGTCCCCTCGGCCTACAACGTTATCCTCGGACGACCCGGACTGAACGCCCTTCGCGCGGTGGTTTCTACCTACCATTTGCTCATGCGGTTCCCCACAGCGGCCGGGATTGGAGAGGTCCGAGGTGACCAGCCGACCGCACGGCAGTGTTTCCTAGCAACTCTCAAAGGGAAGAAGCCCATGGAGGCCCTAAGCGTCGAGTCACTTGACGCCAGAGACGAAGTGGCCTTGCGGCACGGGGAGCCGGCCGAGGGCGTAATCGAAGTTCCCCTCGAAGAAGACCGCCCGGACCGCACGGTCCGGGTCGGTGCCAACCTCGACTTGGAAGCTCGGCTCCGGTTAGTGGAATTCCTCCGAGCCAATGCAGATGTGTTTGCCTGGTCGGCGGCCGATGTACCTGGGATCGACCCGGAGGTCGTTTCTCACGCCCTCAACGTCGACCCGACCCACCGACCAGTAAAGCAAAAGAAGAGACACTGTGCCCCGGATCGGATCCGGGTGGTCGACCAGGAGGTAGACAAACTCTTGGAGGCAGGTTTCATAAGAGAGGTGAGCTACCCCGAGTGGCTGGCAAACGTCGTACTTGTCCGGAAGGCGAGCGGGAAGTGGAGGATGTGCGTCGACTACACCGACCTGAACAAGGCGTGCCCCAAGGATAGCTTTCCGCTTCCACGGATAGACCAACTGGTCGACGCGACTTCCGGATATCAGCTACTGTCTTTTATGGACGCCTTCTCCGGCTACAACCAAATAATGATGGCTCCACAGGACGAGGAGAAAACTGCCTTCATAACAGACCGGGGGCTGTACTGTTACAAGGTAATGCCCTTCGGTCTGAAGAACGCTGGCGCCACTTACCAGCGCCTCGTCAATAAAATCTTCAAGGAGCAGATCGGCCGGAATATGGAGGTGTACGTGGACGATATGCTGGTAAAAAGCCGCCATGCAGACCAGCACATTGCAGATCTGGAGGAGACTTTCACCACCTTGCGAAAGTTTCGCATGAAGCTAAACCCAGCGAAGTGCGCTTTTGGTGCTTCGGCCGGGAGGTTCCTCGGTTTCATTGTCAACCAGCGCGGGATCGAGGCCAACCCGGACAAGATCAAAGCCATCCAAGATATGTCCCCTCCGACCAAAGTGAAAGAGGTTCAGGAGCTCGCTGGAAGGGTCGCCGCGCTCGGACGATTTGTGGCAAAGTCGGCCGAACGCTGCCAACCATTCTTCAAGGTGTTGAAGCGCCCAAAAGACTTCCTCTGGACGGCCGAATGCCATGCGGCGTTCGACCAGCTCAAGGAGTACATGGCGTCTCCTCCCCTGCTGTCCAAGCCGCAAGAGGGGGAGATGCTCTACCTTTACCTGGCGGTCTCCCCAACCGCAGTCAGCGCAGTACTGGTTCGGGAAGAGGCAAGACTTCAGAAGCCTGTATACTACATCAGCCGAGTCCTCCGGGATGCCGAGACGCGGTACACGAAGGCTGAGAAGATCGCCTTCGCGCTGCTGACTGCGACCAGGAGGCTTCGCCCCTATTTCCAGGCTCATTCTGTCACCCTTTTGACCGATCAACCACTGCGGCAGATTCTCAGCAATCCAGAGAATGCGGGACGGCTGGTGAAGTGGGCAGTAGAACTTGGTGAGTTCGACATCCGCTACCAGCCCCGACCAGCCATCAAGGCCCAGGTACTCGCGGACTTTCTCGCTGAGTGCACTGTGCAGGAGGCGGAACCTAAGCCGCCGGAGACACCCAGCCTCGATCTCCCGATCTGGACGCTCCACATTGACGGGTCGTCGAACCCTGAAGGTGGAGGGGCTGGGTTGGTCCTCACCAATCCCGATGGAGTGATAGCCGAGTATGCCTTGAGGTTCGGATTTCCAGTGACCAACAATGAGGCGGAGTACGAGGCCCTAGTCGCGGGACTCAAACTCGCCAAGGAGCTCGGCATCCGGCGTCTGAAAGTCTTCACCGACTCCCAGCTGGTGGTCGGGCAGGTTCGAGGGGAGTTCGAGGCGCGGAGCCCGACCATGCAGAGCTACGTCCGGAAGGTGCAAACACTCATTCCCGACCTCGGCAGTGTTGACATTCAGCAGGTCCCGAGGAGCGAAAATGCCAGGGCCGACAGGTTGTCCCGCCTAGTGGACGCAGACACGCACAACTTGTCGAGGGCAATCTACCTGGAGACCCTGGATGCCCCGAGCATTGACGGGGCTGGAGCGGTGATGGCAATTGATCCGGAGCCGTCTTGGATGGACCCGCTCGTCGCCTACCTCGCCGAAGGAATCCTCCCTGAAGACGAAGATCAGGCCCGGCGGCTTGTAAAGAAGTCCGCCCACTACGTACTTTATGAAGGGAGGCTGTATCGGACCTCGTTTACCGCCCCCCTCTTAAGGTGCCTCCGCCCCGCGGAAGCGGCCTACGCCCTCGGCGAAGTCCACGAAGGCATCTGCGGATCGCACTTGGGGGCTAGGTCCTTGGCGCATAAGATCATGAGGCAAGGCTACTATTGGCCGACCTTGATGGAGGACTCGAAGGACCACGTGCGGAAATGCGACGCCTGCCAGCGCCACGCCAACGTCCAGAGAGTCCCCTCTGTCCCCTTGGCGCCAATCACCGCGCCCTGGCCCTTCGCACAATGGGGAATGGATATCCTCGGACCATTCCCCGTCGCTTCGGCCCAGCGGAAATTTTTGATTGTCGCCATCGACTACTTCACCAAGTGGGTGGAGGCAGAGCCACTGGCCACCATCACGGAGGCACAAGTCCGGAAGTTCGTGAAGAAGAACATCATTGTCCGATTTGGAGTACCTCGGGTCCTCATCTCGGATAACGGTCGACAGTTTGATAACAAGCACTTCCGGGACTTCTGCGAGGAATTCGGGATCGAGCATCGGTTCACATCCGTGTCGCATCCCCAAACCAACGGCGAGGCCGAGGTCACAAATCGGACAATCCTCCAAGGTATTAAAGCGCGGATCGGCCGGACGGGGCAAGCTTGGGTCGAGGAACTCGAGAATGTCCTTTGGGCGTATCGGACCACACAACGGACTCCTACTGGTGAGACGCCTTTCAGCCTAACCTATGGCACGGAAGCCGTTGCCCCCGTGGAGCTCGGACTCCCCTCGCCTCGGGTGGCCGCGCACCGACCCGAGGCCAATTCAGAGCAACTCCGAGGGAACTTGGATCTCTTGGAAGAGGCAAGGGAAATGGCTCAGGTACGGATGGCAATGTATCAGTAGAGGGTGGCCCGATATTACAACTCCAAAGTCCGACCGAAGCTTTTCAGAATTGGAGATCTGGTGCTGAGGCGAGCTAAGGCATCTCAACCTACGGAAGGTGGGAAGCTAGCGCCAAATTGGGAAGGCCCGTATAAAGTTCGTTGGGTAAACCGACCTGGCTCCTACCAGTTGGAAGCCCTAGATGGCCGAGAAATTCCAAGGGGCTGGAATTCCGCTAACCTGCGGATGTATTACCAGTAGAACAACAAGGCCAGAAAGACAATTTAAAAAGGACGATCCGGGTGACGTATACCCCTAGGTCCACGTGTCTCCGCTCGCGCCCAGGCCGCATCCTCCTCGAAGAACCCGCGTATCGCGGCCGCTCAACTAACACTCCTCACCAGCAGCAACTGGCGATCCGATTTCCCAGGTAACGCATTAATTAGCGTTTAATACCCTTCTCGTGTTCCCCCCAGGCAACGCTTGGAGGAGAGGAGAAACACGGTCGCGGCTGGGCACAGAGAAACCCCGATGGGCGGCGAGCGACAAGTGGCCGACCAACGAGTGGAATGTCCCGAGGCTCGGCCCTCGGATGCCTGGCTAACCCGATGATCATCCCGGGAGCAGACTAGCCGGAAGCCCCGACCGGTCGCCTCGGCTTGCGCCAGCCTAGGCCGACCAACGAGTGGAATCTCCCGAGGCTCGGCCCTCGGATGCCTGGCTAACCCGATGATCATCCCGGGAGCAGACTAGCCGGAAGCCCCGACCGGTCGCCTCGGCTTGCGCCAGCCTTGGCCGACCAACGAGCGGAATTTCCCTGAGGCTTGACAACCCTCAGATGCCTGGCTAACCCGATGATCATCCCGGGAGCAGACTAGCCGGAAGCCCCGACCGGTCGCCTCGGCTTGCGCCAGCCTAGGCCGACCAACGAGTGGAATCTCCCGAGGCTCGGCCCTCGGATGCCTGGCTAACCCGATGATCATCCCGGGAGCAGACTAGCCGGAAGCCCCGACCGGTCGCCTCGGCTTGCGCCAGCCTTGGCCGACCAACGAGCGGAATTTCCCTGAGGCTTGACAACCCTCAGATGCCTGGCTAACCCGATGATCATCCCGAGAGCAGACTAGCCGGAAGCCCCGACCGGTCGCCTCGGCTTGCGCCAGCCTTGGCCGACCAACGAGCGGAATTTCCCTGAGGCTTGACAACCCTCAGATGCCTGGCTAACCCGATGATCATCCCGGGAGCAGACTAGCCGGAAGCCCCGACCGGTCGCCTCGGCTTGCGCCAGCCTTGGCCGACCAACGAGCGGAATTTCCCTGAGGCTCGGCCCTCGGATGCCTGGCTAACCCGATGATCATCCCGGGAGCAGACTAGCCGGAAGCCCCGACCGGTCGCCTCGGCTTGCGCCAGCCTTGGCCGACCAACGAGCGGAATTTCCCTGAGGCTTGACAACCCTCAGATGCCTGGCTAACCCGATGATCATCCCGGGAGCAGACTAGCCGGAAGCCCCGACCAGTCGCCTCGGCTTGCGCCAGCCTTGGCCGACCAACGAGCGGAATTTCCCTGAGGCTTGACAACCCTCAGATGCCTGGCTAACCCGATGATCATCCCGGGAGCAGACTAGCCGGAAGCCCCGACCGGTCACCTCGGCTTGCGCCAGCCTAGGCCGACCAACGAGTGGAATTTCCCTGAGGCTTGACAACCCTCAGATGCCTGGCTAACCCGATGATCATCCCGGGAACAGACTAGCCGGAAGCCCCGACCGGTCGCCTCGGCTTGCGCCAGCCTAGGCCGACCAACGAGTGGAATCTCCCGAGGCTCGGCCCTCAGATGCCTGGCTAACCCGATGATCATCCCGGGAGCAGACTAGCCGGAAGCCCCGACCGGTCGCTTCGGCTTGCGCCAGCCTTGGCCGACCAGCGAGCGGAAGAATTTCCTGAGGCCTAACCCTCGGATGCCTGGCTTGGCGCCGGAAGAATTTCCTGAGGACTAACCCTCGGATGCCTGGCCTAGCGCCGGAAGAGTTGCCTGAGGCCTAACCCTCGGATGCCTGGCTCAGCGCCGGAAGAGTTTCCGGAGGCCTAACCCTCGGATGCCTGGCTTAGCGCCGGAAGAATTTCCTGAGGCCTAACCCTCGGATGCCTGGCTTAGCGCCGGAAGAATTTCCTGAGGCCTAACCCTCGGATGCCTGGCTTAGCGCCGGAAGAGTTTCCTGAGGCCTAACCCTCGGATGCCTGGCCTAGCGCCGGAAGAGTTTCCTGAGGCCTAACCCTCGGATGCCTGGCTCAGCGCCGGAAGAGTTTCCTGAGGCCTAACCCTCGGATGCCTGGCTTAGCGCCGGAAGAATTTCCTGAGGCCTAACCCTCGGATGCCTGGCTTAGCGCCGGAAGAATTTCCTGAGGCCTAACCCTCGGATGCCTGGCTTAGCGCCGGAAGAATTTCCTGAGGCCTAACCCTCGGATGCCTGGCTTAGCGCCGGAAGAGTTTCCTGAGGTTTAACCCTCGGATGCCTGGCCTAGCACCGGAAGAACTTCGGGAATCAAAAGTCACAAGAAGCAACCAAGAGCTAAAAAAAAAAAAAAAAAAGAGGACGAGGGCGAGATGAAGAAATATTCAACGTGCATTAATTTTCAGGGCCGAGGCCCATACAATTGGGCAAAACGCCGACATACAAAAATAAAAAAGACAATGAAAGGTATAAGAGGTCAGCTTGGAGGAACTCCCGGGTCGGGAACGCCGGGCTCGTCCGCGGGAGGTAGGGAAGCAGCAGGAGAACCAGCAGGCGATGGCGCCGGAGAGGAGTCCAGGAGGGAGATCTCGCTCAGGTCAACTTCGGGATACTTAGCCGACACCCTTGCCAGGCCCTCCTCGAAGCCCAAGGTGAAGGCTTCGGCCCCCGCGTCCGACGCGTCATGGACAAACTCGTCAGACTGGCGATAGGTCCGCACTGCCTCCGACATATCATGGGCGAACTCGGCGGACTGGCGATAAGCCTCTACCGCCTGACGCCCGATTTCCGCCCTCTTCTCGGCCAGCTCCGCCTCAGCTCGCTCCATAATCTGAGCCTTGGCCTCCAAGACCTTCGCCACAATCCGGCCTTCGGCCTCAGAGGAGACCCTCAGCAGATCAGCCTGAGCCTCTTTATGCTTCGCCTCGGTAGCAACCCGAGCGGCCTCGGCTTCCTTCAGGCGCGAACGGAGCTCTTGGACGTCCGTGCATGACTTCTCCAGGGCCGACTCCAGTTCGCCTAGTTTGGCTTCAAAAGAGCGGATTCGGTCGCAGGCGTTGTCGGCAGACCGCTGGGCCTTCTCCCACCGCTCTCGATAGTCCGCGATCTTCCGGGACTGCTTTTCAGCCCGTTCCTCCGCCTTCTTGACCCTGCTTTCGAGGCCCGAGGCGGCTTTGAGTTGCTCCCGAGCCTCTGACAGTTGCTCCTCCAGGGCGGCGAAGCCGAGTGCCCGCTCTTCGGCCTCCCGGAGCCTCGCCTCGAGGTCCCCAGTCGTCCTGCCTGCCGCAGCCCGGCCTCCCTCTTCCATTGCTTTCAGCCGGTCCTCGGCCTTCGCCAAAAGCCCCGCCTGTTCCTTGTAGCACTCCTCCAGACGGATCATGTACTGGGCGAGCTAAGAAATAGGAAAAATAAGGGAGTCAGGCGGAGAACAACAGAGCCAATAAATGGTGAAAGACGGCCAGAAGAACACTCACCGACATGAGACAGACGCAGCTGGCGGCCCCAACGTCAGAGACATCCAACTCCCGGACCCGCCGACGGTCCTTCTCCAGCAACACTGTTTCGATGAGATTTCGGGCGCCATCGGTAGTGAAGGCAGACCCCGATTTCTCCCCGGAGCCGGATGGTGGTTCTGCAGCCTTACCCTTATCCATCGCCTGGGGAAGAGTCCGGCTGATCGCGCTCGGGGCGGGGGTCGCCCCAGGAATTGATAGGGTCCCGCTCGGCCGGGGCCTCGGCGCGTCCCTCCTCGAGTCATCAGGAGCCGACCGAGTCGAAGGCCGGGTTGGGGACCGATCACGTCCGACCCGTCCGTCTTGAGCAGGCTCAGATGGCACCTCCGGAGTAGCGGCAACCTTACCACCGGAGGGCTGATACAGCGTCAGCTGCCGGTCGGTGCCCACGACATCTCCCTGACCGGTGGGCCCGGACTCGTCGGTCGGCATCGGAGGTATCTCCTTACGGGACTTCTTCGCCGGTGGGGCCCCGCTCGGAGGAGCTCGTTTCCTCCTCCGGACTGCTTCCAGCAGGGACGCCCTACCAACAGCCTTCGACTTCACCGACCGCATGACGTCGTCGACCTCTGCAAGAAGGACGGGATGGTCAGGGACTGAGAAACCGAAAGGAAGAAGGAACGAAAGAGAAGAAAAGAGCTAAAGAAACGATGGCGGACTCACGGTCGGTGGGGACCGAGCTCAAACCGACGTTCACCAAGGTATCCTCAGAAATAAGGCGGCCCACCGGGGGAAGCTGGCCCTCGGCGACCAACTCCTTCAAGGCGGCGACGCCCTCGGATTCCTCCCTCGACAACTTCGACAGGCCAATTGGGGACTTCACCGGCGTCCCCCAGATTGCCCTGATTTCCCAGGAGGGGTCTGCATCAACGAAAAAGAAGCGCTCCTTCCAGTGGTGAATGGAGGTAGGACCCTCCTTGACAAGGCCGCACCCTCGCCGCGCTGCGAAGCACCACCACCCTTTGTCCTGGGGGTGGCCGCTCAGGCCGTAGAGCTCCCAGAAAACGTTCAAGGTGGCGGGAATCGCATGCAAGCGACAGAGAACCTGGAAGACCGTCAGAGCACGCCACGAGTTCGGCACCAGTTGTGTCGGTGCCATTCCTAAACCCCGGAGCACCTGTAAGACTAGGTCTGAAGGGGGAAAGCGGAACCCGGCCTGGAGGATGCCCTCATTGATGGCGATCTTCCCTCGAGGAGGATGAGACATCCTCTCCTCAGGCCCTGGGAGCGTGACATTGCAGGCCTCGGGAAGGTGGTACCGAGCCACAAATCCGTCTAAGTCCTCGGCGACCAGTTTTGACTTGATGCTATCTGCTCCCACTTCGCCCATCCCTAATGGCCAATCTACGGTCAGGACGGGGTCAAGAAGGAGGGAAAGGCCGGAACGACTGGGGTGCACTAGTACAAAAAGAAAAAGTATGAAGAGCTCAAAGTAGAAGAGTGGGAAACTCACTTGAAGAGGAGGAAGAACGGCTCCGAGAGCGTCAAAGGAAAAGCAAGCGAACGTTTCGGCGGCAACAATGGTAGCGCAAAGGAGAAACTCGAAAATGTCCGTAAAGAAGAAGACGGACGGGGGAGGGCCCCCGATTAAATAGGCGAAAGGGCAAGTGACACCTCGATGACGCCAGAAGACGCCTGGCCGCCGAAGGGTCGCTCGCACCCCAAAGGCGAATCGACACCATTAAGGAAGGATGTCCGCCGAAATCCTCAGGTTGCCAGGTCAGCAGCAACCGCCATACGCCATAAAGAAGGCGGGAAGCTTGAAGCGCGCGCGCCTCTCCGAAGGATGGCGGCAATCTCGAAACATCACTCCCTTCACCTGTTCCCCTTCTGGTTCCAGGCTCGGAAGCGGGGGGCTACTGTTATGGGGGAATTGAGCCGCCATGCCCCACGTGATCGGCACGCGTATCCAGGAAAGCTACAGCTGCCCTATGATCCAGCACTCCGACCCCGAGTCGGACCTCCTCGGCTCCGCAGCCCGACCCCGGGTCGGCTGCCCTATGATCCAGCACTCCGACCCCGAGTCGGACCTCCTCGGCTCCGCAGCCCGACCCCGGGTCGGCTGCCCTATGATCCAGCACTCCGACCCCGAGTCGGACCTCCTCGGCTCCGCAGCCCGACCCCGGGTCGGCTGCCCTATGATCCAGCACTCCGACCCCGAGTCGGACCTCCCCGGCTTCGCAGCCCGACCCCGGGTCGGCTGCCCTATGATCCAGCATTCCGACCCCGAGTCGGAGATCTTTTGATAACGACAGGCTATTCTCCAGAGGCACGCCGCGGCCTCCTGCTCCACTACTCCCTGCAACGGCTGTACCCGATGCTGCCCACGATCTCCTGTATCAACCGTACAAAGCGGAGCTCCACTACGCCCTGCCATGACCGTACCCGGCGCTGCTCCACGACGCCCCGTAACGGCCATGTCAGTGGCCATTCTATCGTGCCCCACGACGACAAACCCCCCTGAGAGACCTCCCAGCCAGGTATATATGCGGCTGGGGGGAGAAGGGGGGGGTAAGCAATACCTCCCAGAGCACTCTCTCCCACTTGTGATTATCATCTCTCCTCCTCCAATCTCCTCTGACTTGACCGTCGGAGGGCCATCACCACCCTGGTGGTGGTGCAAGGCTTGTTTGCAGGTTCCTTGGCGGAAGGTGGAGCGCAACCAGCACCAACCAAGACAACTCAGGCGGAACCCCGTTCACACCGTCGTGTCAATCGTTCTCGGTTTGGACCACCAGCAACAATAATAATATTATATTACATTACAGTAATATTATACTATGTTATATATTTATGTATTAATATGTATTATATTTTATTATACTTTGTTGTATAATACTATGCAATATTTTTTACGATCATTTTGTTATACCAAAATCACTTTCTTAGTTTATTTACCAAATACATATTAAAGTCTCATAGCACTTTAAATATGTAGTTACCAAATAACAAATAGTTTTTTTATAAAAAAACTATTTCAAAAAGCTATACTTCAAAAAAATTACCAATAGACCATAATATCCACCGCAGAGGTGATGTGGTGCAACCTATCCACCCAGACGGGCCAGACCGGTGGGCTTCTCGGAGCCACCACCGGCCTGCCTGGCTTGTAGGGTGAAGGGACACGTATCCAGGGGTCCAAGCGAGTCCTCCGTGGGCCTGCCCAAGACAGCCCAACGCCGAGGACGTAGCGCCTCTCTATGTGGCGTCGAGCAACATTCAGGGGTGCTCACTTCTCTAATAATCCAGGAACCCTTCTTTCCTTCGGCCTCAGCTCCACTGCTAGAGTTAAAAGGGTTGGGAAAGACGGAGGGTTAAAAATATGGAGGGCATTTTTATTCTCCAGAGATTGGGAATTAAAAAGAATTTAATCTGTAAATTGGCTGCTACAAATATTAGAGAATCACTACTATCTGGCTGTTAGTTCTCCCTTCTTTTTATTCCATCACCTGGACCTTCTTTTTTATCACCATCAGTGCAATATGTTTCACGCACACGCGCGAGTCAATTCTTTTTTTCTGAAAGCAATCAAAATTTCCAAAACTCCATGCTAATCTGGCTAATCTCATCTATCCAACCGCCAAGATCGGATTGCTTGAGATGATAAGAATCTGAGTCTCCAAGCTAGTCTACCTATTAAACGGTCATCTAATGATGAAGTGCTCGCATATACGCAAAGATAACTAAAATCATAAACATGCACAATCATAGCGAAAATCGTAAAGCAAACGTCTGTCATTATAATGCGTGAGGAAATGACACCTTAAAAGCAAAGCATCATTTAGAAACTTCCTTCGTAGCTCCAGGAAATGGACCACCAGATCAAGCTGTCAATTCAAATTCACGGGTCTTCGGATCCAGAGAAACGAAAACCAAAAGATCTTGGATCTGATTGCTGCATATGCTGCTGAATGTTCGAATCACAGTTCACATCAATGGCCAAAAACTCATCCGATAATAACAAAAACTTTATCAAACATTTGTTATTGATGCCCATCTATCTAGAAAGGAGAAAGAAAAAAACTACTACCGACCAAGAAGGAATTGCAGAGAAAAAAAAAAATCCACAGCCAAATAACCATAACAAGGCAACAAAACTTGGAGCAGATGCCTCTGAAGGAGTTGGAAGTACAAAATTTGAACGCAGAGTTCCCTACTACTGCTTGTTATGTGACAAGTGACAAGCAAACATGGCTGAACCTCCACATTCTCATCAGCCACTACTCTCAACATGAGGTGATGATCCACCGTTCCTGCAGTCGCCGTCTAAACATCCATTGTCTGCAGATGCTTTGCCATATCATCCATGAAAGAAATGCACATAGGATCAGCTGAAGCAGAAAATAATTGAGTTTTGAACACAATGAAACCACAAATAGTACATAAATTTATTGCAACTGCCGACTATCGTCGGGTACTCATCTCTAACAAAACAGATCTACTACAGGCGCTCTATCTGAATGGTTACATGACTGATGTTATACTCCCTCCTGATATATCCTATCACGTTGTCGAGTACACGATCAGCATCCGCATCTGGTGTGATTGTTACATGGCAAGCTAGCAGGACCTTCCCCACTGTGATGGCCCATATATGCAGCTCATGAACAGCAACCACGCCATCCATCTCACACAGCCCCTTCTCGAGCCTTGTTGCATCAATCTCCCGTGGTGTGCTCTCCATGAGGACCTCCAATATGTTCCTTAGCATCTTGATTGTAGTCAACAGCACTATAACAGAGAAGACGAGCGTGCATATCAGATCAATGATCTTCCATTCAGGCTTGTACCATATGATAGCCCCTCCTATCATCACTCCGATGCTTTGAATGGAGTCTCCAAGCACATGCAGATAAGCACTGTGGACATTTACGTTCCTTTCCTTCTTGTTCTTCTTCTTCCTAGTTCCCTTGATACCAGAATTCCCATCCAAGGAGTCCTCTGAATGTTTAAGGAGTGGTTCTTGCTCATCCTTGAGTATGTCCTCCCTCGAATGATGGTGATGGGTTGTGACACTAATGCCATGGCTGTGTCTGTGCTCTATACAATCCGAATGGTCGTCGTCGTGGTCGCCTTCATGGTGAGAATGATCATGGTCGGACTCACCATGACTGTGACTGTGTCCACCATGACCATGGCTGTGCCCACCATGGCCATGATCATGACCCAGCACAACAGCCATGACAATGTTAACCAACAAACCAAAGGCTGAAACAGCAAACATTAGGAAGCCATGTACCTCCCCACTGTCATGAATAATTCTTGCAATAGCTTCATAGACCAGTATGCCAGCTAAAAGCCATATCATCTGAATAGAAACCAGTGCTCCAAGTATCTCTATTCGGAAGAAACCATATGATTGCCGTGGCGTTGCCTCCCATCCTGATGCCCAGAGTGAGAACAAGGAGATAGCAAAAGCTGCGACATCTGAAAGGAGATGGGCAGCATCAGTCAAGATTGCAAGGCTGTTAGCTTTAATGCCTCCAACAACTTCTACACTCATAAATACGATGCAGAGCACAACAGCAACTAGAAGCTTCCTCATGGATGCAGCTCTCTCTTTGGCATCTTCTGAGCTGGTTTTAGAATCAGAGAAATCACAAGCAGCACCTCCACAAGTCTTGTACCCACCTAAACCAGACAACCCCACAGGCATGTCCACATTTACTTCAATGATCTGTGTTGCCTGGGAATTTGAAGTTTCCATCTGAATTCATATAAGATGAAGCACAACCATAATTAGTGCTAAACTAATCAGCAAGAAAGTGTAGGATTATATCTTCGTCTATGAGGATAAATCAAATCATATATCCTTTTATTGCTAGCAAGCAATGCGGAAAAATGGGTAAGATCAAAGGGTTATAGTCCTATAGGCAACTAAATAAGATGAAATGGGTAAGATAAAAAATGCAAATGGATACATTCCTAGAGATCAATGTGGTGAGGTTAAGGGAAAGCCTTGTTCCCATTTACCAATAGCATGAGCAGTATCTATCCACGTTGTATACACACTGCGTCAAATCCTGCTTATCACTTTCAATTTTTCAGTACCCATTTTTCAGGTCAATGCTGATGTTTGAACTTACTAGGTCCCTCGGTTTCTTTTTTCAGACATTCAGTCACCCAGGTGTAATTTTTCCCTTTGGTAGAAGTAGTATCCAACATGATGACAAAAAACACTTATCAACATTGAATATGCACACGAGACTAATGCTACCCCTTCCTTGACCATCTCAACTTTTTTGCAGCTTTGATAAATAAACTTCTAATTCAAATAATAAATTAATAGAGATAACTGATTTCTCAACTAAGTAACCAAGAACTAGTTAATCCAACACCTAATATAGTGGATAAGGCATATCAGTTTGGCTCTTAACATTTAGCTGAACTACGAAACTTGACCCATTTAGAGGAAGCTGGTTTGATTCAACAATAATGAATGCAGTACAACATATAGTGAAGGTACTTAAAAATGCAATGATATCATAGTAGCCTATATAGAACTATCACCTCACTAATGTCAACTAGACATCTACACGGTTTGGTCCCACTGGTTTTCATTGTTCTTCACATTGAAGTTAGTAATTCCATCGTTCTAGAAAACCAAGTCATCATGCCATTTGGCCATTGAGCAAAATATCCTTCTATTATTGGAAAGAACTGTAATTTTTTAACACAAATGTGATGTCGTCTGCAATTGTAAACCTTTTCACAGCAAGATCAATCAAATTCTATGTAATCAAAATATGCATTCGAGAGTTCAAAACAAAGTTTTACCCATACAGGATTCTGACATTATTACCATCTTTCTGCAATGTTTTGGAAGTACAGAATCAACATAATAGAAGAATATAGTTTTGAATAGCTCCATTGCCTCTGTAGCAAGACAAACCACTTTACACCCTATTTTTCAACATTATTACGATCTTCTGTACAAGTTAATAATTTCTTCACATTAAAGTTATTAATTCCATCATTCTAGAAAACCAAGTCATAAGGCCATTTGGCTGTTGAGCAAAATATCCTTCTATTACCGGATACAGCTGTAATTTTTTAATGTAATTGTCAAAACATCAAAATGATTGATTTATCTTGAACTTTCCAACGCTGATTTGACTATGATCATCGAAAGCAGAAACTGTTTCGGCTATAACACTTTTTTGCAAAGCAAGGTGACATTTGTAGGGAGCAATGTGTAAAAAAAGGTACATGTAAAAGGGGTCACGCCCTTCTCACTAAAAGAGTATATATATATAAAAAAAAACAAACAGAAGATGACAGGAAGTACGAAAAAGTAGAGATGGCCAAACCCATAACATCATGATGAAAAATAAAACAAAAGTGTCCCCCAACTATACCCAACCAAAACACCCTTAACCTCCCCATCAAATTGCGACCCAATACCATTCAATTCTAGACTTACCCTAGAACAAATTGCCACATACTTTCCTACCATAAGCCCACCAGCTTCAATCATTACTTGAGAAAATGGTTTCCATCAACTCCCTATTCCAAACACAGAGTTGGATGGGGTATCTAGGAAGGGACAAGAACTAGAGTTATAGTAGTAGGATGGTGACACCTTATTGCCTGGATCATCTGTCATTCCTCACTATGTAGCTTTTATACTAGTTAAGATCCCTAAATAACAACATGCCAAAAAACAAGGAAAATCCTTAATCAAATTCCAGATATCAAAACGGACTTGAAAATCTTTTCCTTACCGTCCCACCTCTAAATAGAGCCTTTAAACAGCTTATGGAAAATGTGGCAGTCATATAAAGCCTCGAGAAGAGAGGTCTAAGCGCCCATCCCATTCTTTCCTCAAATTCCACCATAACGATGGGAACGGAACTATTTCATTTCCTTTACCGTAATACATCTCGAATTCAGTAAAAAACTAATATAGCAGAGTGATTCCTATTAACCTTCCACCTCAATTGGCGAAGCAATATGTCAAAAAATCTCTACAGAGACCTTGAATAAGGTAATCTACTCATCAAAAACTTGAAGTCAAATTACAAGAAACTCTAGAGCAAGGAAAAACAATGAAAACATAAGCAAGTCTTAAGAATCATAAGAACAGAAACAAAAGAAGCAATCTTGTCTCCTCCAAGATTGGAAGATCAATTCCTAACAGGAATAGATTACTCATAAAGAACTCCAGAGGGGGGAATAATAATAATAACAGGTGAAACACATCAAACTTCAGAAAAAAAAAAGAAAAAAAAAACATAACCGAAAGAAAATAATTCAACAAAGTAAGCCACACAAAAATAAAGAAACTAATTCAAGACTACTATAGACCGAATCAACAAAGAATCAAACCATATAAAGAGTGATAAAAAGGAAAAAGGGAAAGGAAGAAGAAACGAACAAAAGCGACGGCGATCGAAGAGACAAGCAAGGGAAACTTACGAGAGGCAGACCGAGAAGGATTGTATCTTGTGAGAACCAGGGCTTTCTCTTATTTTTTCCCCTTTCCTCCGGCGGCGGCACGGCCTCGAGGACGAGAGGGCTTCGGGGCGGAGGAACGGCGTCGCAACAGAGATCTCCGCAAGGAGGCGCTCGATATATACGGCCGGGGCCGAGGAGAAGACGGGGGTTGAAACCAATTCGATTTCGGAAAGCAGCCACATTAAAAAGCATACCAATATGTCGACCCACCCTAAAACCCTGTGCGACATTCACCAGAACCAGGGTCCAGGGACCCACCCACAGGTTATTTGCGATCTTAGTCGAATTAGGTGGTTCTATTTCGGGCCGTCGACTTTAAAATAAGGCTACGTTTGTTCCACGTATTTGGCCACATGGGAGAACTGCGTGCTCGGCCACGCCGGTGCACGACACCAAGCACGGAGACGAGCGGGCGATGACTGGAACCCACACGTGGCACGCAGGGATTGGTAGGGTTCACCAGCGTGGCCGTGTACGCGGTGCGCGCTATAACTTTTCCGAATTAAGGATCCGTTTCCTTTCATTATCGGATGCGGGAATATGCCGGTGGACCAGGTCCGGTCCTGCTGGCCTGTTCGCGCGCATATTTGATATTTTCGTGGGCCCGGGCCTGTACTTATAAAACAAAGGCCCAACGCGAGCCTCAACGGCTGATCAGGCCGGAACGGCTCCGAATCAGCTGTCTAAGTACAAACAGCAATCAGCATTCCTTGCCTGCCTGTCACGCTTAGATTGGACATATATAGCAAAACACGGGTCCCCTGTAGGTGGTCGTCGGCGACACGCGGTTGGTTTTTTCTTTTTCTTTTCTTTCTCTCTCTCTCCACGGGGAAATCAGGAGGATTCTCGAGGGGAGAAAGGGACAAAGGGTACGAGCTCATGGAGTAGCTTGTCCGTTTCCTCACAATTTCTCATTCTTTCTCTGAACAGAGTAGTTGGGTTGGAATTTGTTCCTTGCACATAAAAAATCGTCGTCCTCAGTCCTCACTTATCAGAGTGGGTTTCGCTTCTATTATTATATTAGGTGTAACAAAGTCGACATCATCCGCAAACAAGTCTGTCCTAAGAATTAGACATAGAAGGGAGAGCTATCATTTAAATATAAGCCACACATAACATATATGTATATATAATCAAATACTCTATCTTAAATACAAAAGAAAACCTTATCAGTCTGTTGATGTCCAAAAGCCAAGGAGTTCTCCATCATTGTTGATTTTTTCTTGCGTTCATAACCCTCCTTTTGGCATTTAAAACATGCTTAAATTCTATTGGCACTAGTACTACTTAAATATTTTATGTGTTTCCCTTGTTTGAAGCATGTTGTCCTTATGACATTGATCCCTAGTGAGACATTGGACGACTACACGTGGTGGATCCGCTGTGTTCATATTCATTAATTTAAATGTCACCGTCGCTGATGGCTCCCTGCTGGTGGGTGCTCTGCCCCGACCAGTTTATTGAACAACATGGCAGTAAGTGCAGTGAGAAATTGCTGGTTATACCAATCCATTGAAGATGAGACTCAACCCAGTGATTTTCAAGAATTGGAACTAGGACTGCATGATTTGCATTGGGACCACCTTGAGTTAGGCAACAGCTGTGTGGTTGAGGAGCGAGCAAGCCCTGATATGGCACATAGTAAGGAAATAACTTGCTGAAGAGCACCCATTAAGCCCAACCATGAACAGTTGCCCTGTCACTAGGGATACCAAGGGCAAGTTCCCCTTGCCACTCCTCTCCTCCTTCTCCCCGCTGCCTTTGCCTCCGATGGTGCTTCTCCCCTTCTCTTCACTTCTCTATTTCTCTATGGATGCCGAAAGTTGGCCCACTTCTTGTAAACTCTTGAAAAATTGGGTCGATCTAGGGCGTTAGAGTTTGAGGGGAGGAATCAGGGAGAGGAAATGGGTTAGGGTTAGGGTTTTGAGGGTAGACTCAAGGAGACATTGGGTGCAAAAATCAAGAGTTTTGTCTAAAATTTGGGGTGGGAGAGATGAATCTCAGCGTTATATATAACCCGGTTGAGTATAGGCTTTGGGTCAGGTCTTGAGCTAGATTTGTGCCTGATTTTGAATCATCTTCGGGCCTAATTCTAGGTTTAATTTCCGGACATGCGGGCTAGGCTAGGTCATGCATGAATTCGAGACCGGCTCAAAATATATTCAAGCCTTATTTTTAGGTTCAAAGCCAATTCAAACCATCTAGTTCTAGCACATGACCAGACCCGAAGCCAGTCTATCCCGAATCCTCTTCCAAACCTAATCTTTGACCATCCCTCCTAAAGAAATGGTACACCGTAGTCACATGTTCAAGCAAGCTCACAGTTCCATAAATTCACTCATGGTATAATGTTCGAGAAAGCATGATGCTTGAATGACGTCCTTCACATGTAAACGTGTATGTCATCAAGGAACAATCAAGCAGTAAACTCAGTACCCACAGATGCAAGATTCTTTACGTATGTGACCATAATTTTGATTAACTTATGAATTTTCTTGGCTCTCAATCAAAAGGCCGGAGCTTTGATGGCCCACGGTCATTGTCACGCTTGCAAGTCACCTCACATGCAGCCCAGTAATACAGCTGCAAGGGCACGAGAAAAGCATTAGAAAGTGAGAGATAGATGTTCGAACGTTATATAAGTTGGCATTATCCTTCCTCGGCGCTGTGCCGTGATTCTTGAAGTGACTGGAATCTAATGTTGCCGATAAAACAAATGGATGCAGCTACGGAAAGTGCAAAGCCTAAAGTTAGCAGCCTGGGAGTATTTGGATATATTTTCCATAATAAGGTGATTATGCCTTTCCTTTTCATGACACGTAGGCCATGGTTACGTATGCGTGGCCAGACATGTCAACTCATGATAGGACCGCCAGCTCGACCGTAAAATTACTTGACGGTAACTGCACCACTTAGGCTAGCCACGCCAGCTCGACCAATCATCATGTTCCAAGTTCCAGCCATCGCTAAATTTCCATGAAGACGTCGTGGTAGCTTGTGTCCCATCGCTAAATTTCCATGAAGACGCCATGGTATTTTTGATCCACGCACTAGCCGCCTCGCAAGATGCGGTAGCACTTTAGCTAAAAATATTTATCATTAATGGAGTGGATAGTTTATTTGGGTAGGCCTATATTAGTTTAATACCTTCTCGGTCCAAAAATTCTGTGGCTTCTTACATGTCAATAAGCCTACAGATTAGATTTAGGCTAAGACTGAGATGGATCTTTAGAACAATATATATACTGGACAGGCCAATAAACCCAATTTCTATAAAAAATCCAACCCGATCCTGCTATATTTTTCATAGGCTATTCAGTTTTTGGAGTTCTTAGGAAAGCAAAGATGTTGGACATACCGTAGAAAGGACATTTTGTACAAGATGATATAATCCTAAAATCAAGAATGATATGGATGGAGATAATGAGATCAACCCTTTTGGTCGCACTATAATGATTCTAGGTAGTACTGGTCCTAAATTATCCCACTCTTCAAATCACAGCCTAACTCAGCAATAAAAAATCATATTTAAGGATGGGCATCCAAGATCACCCTATGGCAGTAATCTTGGTTGAAATTTGAGGATAAAAATACTCCTTAGTCTAATGAAAAAATAGTATATTAATACACCACGGGGATATTATGTTGATATTACATGTATAGTATTCATGATATATCATATATTATAATATATTATTAATCATATTATTATCACATTATTCTTTAATTATATATTTTAAATTATAATAGAAATATATTATTATATTTTATATTTATATTATGGGATTATTTAATATATTACTTTTATTTGCCTTATTTTTCCAATCAAAATAAATATTAGTATTAAAGTAATAATGTATTATATGTATAAACAAAAATGCTCATTCTGTAATATTGATTATTATATTTTTTATATAATTAATAAATAATTTTTTATGCAATATATTAGGAGTAGTTTTAGTATCATATGATTAGTAATCTTAAATTTTTATAAAATACTAAATAGATTATCTGCAGATACTCAAAAAATTTTAATCATTGGAACATAGTATAACGTGGTGATTTTAGATCATCGGAGATCTAAGTATACCGGGATAAGGATCATCTATAATCTAAGATCATCATAATAATCCCATTTGCATTACTAAATGCCACTAGAGATGGGCACTGGGCCGGGCCGCCCACGGCCCGGCACGGCACGGCACGAAGCGGGCCGTGCCTGGCACGGCCCGCCAGCTACAGTGCCGGGCCGTGCCTGGCACGACCCCTTTGAGAGGGCCGTGCTGGGCTAGAGGGTCCTGGCCAGCGGGCCGTGCCTGGCATGGCACGGCACGGCCCGCGGGCCAAGCACGGCACGGCCCATAAGGGCCTGGGCCGGGCTGGCACGCGGGCCCGGCACGGTCCGGGCCTGGGCCCGGCTCGGCCCGATAAAAATTAATGCTTCATAAATTTTTTTAATAAATTAATAAATATTGAACACTAAGAATTTATGATTTATGAATATAAAGCCACCTTAATGGTGGGGGGTTTGGCATAGACCCCTACCAGTTTATTAATTTAAATCAAAATGGTACATGAAGGGAGGTTTGGACCTTGGTCTGACCTCTAGAATACAATAAGAAACTAAGAAAGGGCCGAGGTTTGGACCTTGGTCTGACCTCCAGAATACAATAAAAATGTACAATTATAAAAAATTAAGAAATCTTACTAATCATCAGTGATTCAGTGAATCAGTATTCACTCTTCAGTCTTCAGTCTTCAGTCTTCAGTAGTGTTTGTATCATCATCATCAGAGGATGTTGTATTATGTCCACCTTTATCTTGAAGTCTTGCCTCAGCATCCAGCCAATCCTTGAAGCAGAGAAGCATCTCCACCGTTTCGCCCGTCATCCTACTTCTCTTTTCGTCAAGAACACGCCGACCTGCACTAAAAGCGGATTCCGATGCTACCGTGGACATCGGCACAGCTAAAATATCGCGTGCAATTGCAGACATAACAGGATATTGATTTCTAACACTCTTCCACCAAGATAATACATCTAGATTCTCTATTTGATTTTCATCATATGCAGAATGAAGATCATTTCGTAAATAAAATTCTAGTTCACTACTTAAAGATGAAGAAGATGAAGAGGAACTTGAAGCATGTGTGTGTCTTCTCTATGCAATGAATGAAAAAATAGATGACGAACGAGAACTACTAGAAGGAGAAATAGAGGTTTGTATTTGTGTTCTAGATCCACGAATTTTTTCATCATATATAGCATAAATATCATAAAGAAGTTTTTTTACCTCATCTTTAGCAGATTCAGCATCTTGATTCATATTTTCAGAGTATGCATCAAGTAAAATTAGCACGCCATTTAATTTAACTCTAGGATCAAATACAGCAGCTAAGTTATGCATAGGACATATCCTGTCCCAATACTCATTCCATTTAGATTCCATTAGGTCAATAATAGGCATTAAAACATCATCATATCTATGTTCTGCAAATTTTTGACTAATTATATATGCTTGTTGTAAAAATGAACATGAAGTAGGGTAATAAATACCAGAAAGAACATTGGTAGCATTATAAAAACTAAGCAAAAAATCTTCCAAAATTTTTCCTTTATTCCAATCAGTTTCAGTCAATGTAAATCCTAATCCACGATCATTAATATATGCACTTAATAAATTTTTATATGGGTATGCATCATGTATCATGCTATATGTGGAGTTCCAACGAGTAATTACATCAAGTTTAAATTTTTTAAAACATTTACCATGATTTATGCATAATTCCTTAAATTCTTGAAGTCTTGATCTAGAAGCATGAATAAAAGAAACTGCATTTCTAATTTTTGAAATCACATCTTGAATCATGCCCATGCCAGCTTGAACAGAAAGATTTAAGATATGACATGCACATCTAATATGCAGTAAATTTCCATCTAATATGGGATGCAATGAGTCTTTTAATAATACAACAGCAGAATTATTATTAGATGCATTATCAAAAGTAATAGACATAATTTTATCATTAATATTATATGAACATGCAGTTTGATAAATTATATTTGAAATTTGTTGCCCAGAATGTGGAAAATCAAAAGCACGAAAAGCAAGAATACGTTTATTTAATTGCCAATCATTATCAATATAATGAGCAGTAATGGCAATAAAACAATTACTACCTACAGATGCTGACCAAATATCAGAAGTTAATGAAATTTTTACATTTAAAGTAGAAAGTGTTTCAATTAAATTTTGTTTCATTGCTAAAAAATTGGTCATAGCTACTCTTCTAAATGTACGCCTACTAGTTCTTTTGTAAGCAGGTTGTAGGTTTAATTGAACATATTCTTCAAAATTAAAAGATTCACATAAACTAAAAGGTAATTCATCCTTAACTATCCATTTTACAAGTGCTTTTCTTTGATTTTCATGATTATATGCAAAATTACCTACAAGTAATCCCCCTTGTATATTAAGGGTACTTTGAGTTTGAGCATGAGAATCATGCATCCTATGACTCTCTTGATGTCTTTTTAAATGCCCTGTTCCCCCACTACTACTACAACTATAAAGTTTGGCACATTTTTTACATTTAGCTTTCCAGACTCCCTCAACCATAACTCTATCAAATTCATTCCATACAGTACTAGTCCTCTTACGAGAAGAGGTTTGACCTTCACTCGGTTCACCAGTTCTAGAGGAACTAGGAACAGGAGGTTGGGGATTAGTTTCTTCTCCCTCAGAAACATGAATGCCAAACTGACTTTCCTCAAAAGATGACATATCTATGATTAATTCAAAAAATAAAAACTAACCGCAAGGAGGAATTGAGTAGAGGGTCGGAGGGCAGAGGCAGAGCCGAGATTCCGAGCTTCCTCTTGTGCTCTCAACAGAAGCGACCTTCTCTTCTCAACAGGAACCTCCTCTTGTGTAGCACTTGAACAAACTAAAAATTAAATTGCTAGAAGAGCACTTTAGAAGAGAGAAATAATAGCAGTAGAGAAGGAGAGAATGAGAGGTTTGGTGTGGTGAGAATGAGGGAGGAATGGGCTATTTATAGAAGCCCAAAATTTTTTTTTCCCAAAATACCCCTCAATTCAGCCGTTATTGGACTGTTGGGAGGGGTAAAAGGGTCATTTTCACGAAAATAGCCGTTGGAAACGGCTATTTTCCTCCCCCCTCTCCAGACGTTGCGGGCCGTGCCTGGCACGGCCCGTTTGCGCCCGTTACGGGCCGTGCCCGGCCCGGCCCACCAATAGAGGGGCCTGGGGCCGGGCCGGGCTGGCCTTCCGTGCTGGACGGGCACGGCCCGTTTAGTCTTTGGGCCCGGGGGGCCTGGGCCTGGCCGGCCCGGCACGGCCCGTTGCCTTCCTCTAAATGCCACTCCAAGAAAAGATGCAACTTTTTTATTACTACTGACAATCAGCAGCCAATTGTTAGTACTCAGTAGACACGTACATCAAGAAAATTTCGTTGACAACTACAAAAATACCATCATCTTCCTCACTATTTTGATATTTAACTAGTTATACATATATACATATATGCACACACATACATATACTTACATATATACATACATACATAATGGCAGCAGCAAAAGTGTTGCTGCAGACCACTATAAAAGATTCACCGCAAAAGATTTTTACCAAAGAGTGATCCATTCACATCGACATTTTGTGGCTGGGGAATGTTTGATAATTCTCACAACACTTTCCATGTCTCTCTGAAATAATGTGTGACACCATATTTACGATTGATGTGAAAAAGTTGCTACCTTTTCAGCCAAAAGTCTTTTAATACATATTCCTGCTTACTTTCATGTTCTAAGAACATACACTGCAGAAAATTATCATCAATAAATCACATTTAAATTTCATATCATCAGATAAATCCCCCTACATAGCTAAAGGGGAAGAGAATATCTTTGAAATATTAACTGCTAGACAAATGCACGGGACATAACTTGCACCGATTCTATCAGATCCATGTAACCCAAAACCAACACTGCCAAATGCAATAGGATTAACTAAGAGTCACCAACACACCCATCCCTTTGCCTAAGCCTGGTACCAACTAAATTTGCTGTACTAATTTGTACCATCCTTATCGAGACCATATGGAGATTTAGTTCAGTATATGAGCCGAACCACTCTGTGCCTACTTGAACTGAGCCCTACAATGCGGGCTTGAGAGATAATATAGCTGATAGTGATAAAAAAATAAAAAAGTGTAGAATGTTTGTGTCAATAGAGAAGAAATAGAACATTATATTTTAAATAAGTATACAAACTGAAAACATACATCTATAATATTACTTTAGTGGGATGAACAATACAAATGCCAAAAAACAGATACCATTTCGCAGAATGGTGACCGTCACAGGATAATGCCTGCACTTAAATAGCCATCATACATATACAAATATTTAATTAAGAGGCCTTCTAATTTCTTATCCCATACGACAACATGATAAAATCAGTGCCTGTTATAGACAGAGGGAGCTGAATTACAACCTACAGCCTTCATGGTCACCAAAAAAAAAAAAAGGAATTGCAGCTTACAACCTTCAAATCTTATTTGAACTCAAATTCTTTCCAGGGACTCTACCTTCGCCAAAAAAATAGGGTGAAAGCAAAGAGACAACCACATAGTTTAGTATCTGCAAGGGATCTAGCACATTATTTTAGTAAAACCAGGAGTTGGAATCCATTCTTTGGAAACATCTATAAAGCAATTTGTGTAGGGATGTACCAAGTATCTCTCGCCCTCAGGATCTGGACCTTTCTCACCACCAATCTCGTTGAAACCATCACTGGCCAGATCAAAAGAGTATATCTTCCAGTCCACCTGCAAGAAAACAACATCAAGATCTGGATGAAAGGCCAGCGGCATAACTGAGTCGGCACGACAGCCCAGCTGACCAAGTTTGCTCCTGCGTTGCTCGATCAAAGCCTCGGTGTTAGCAGCATGCTTCAATACCCAATCTCGAGATTGGGTAACCAAATAACTAGTTACCTATTCTGGCTGAGCAACAAATCCAACCCATTTGCAGCTCTACCATGAGAGAAGAATCCCAATCTATTGCTACTCTGGCTTAGTCGATGCTGGTTGGATGCAGGCATTGTTGACTCTCTGTAAGGAACTGAAGATTTGATAATGCAAATCAAGGTACATGAAAATATTTTTCACTCATGATATCCTTACTGAGGTTTGTACTAACAGCTGGTAATGCTGTAGCTATGTCCAAAATAAATGAAGTCATGATGCACAGTTTGCATCTTTACATGAGCCAGATTAGGGAGGAAGAGCATTTAAAGTTGACCATGTAGCATAACATGAAATTGAACAAAGATTATATGACCAACTGAACCTCATATAACACCAATAGAAGTAACCAAATGCATGTAGAGATCACAGACAGAGAGATGCAGATTGACACTTGAGTAAGATGCAGCTGGTCAATGGTGATCATCTTCTGGTCTCCTTGGTCTGGGAAGAAAATCATCCTCTCTTCAGTACCTTGCAATCAAAAACTACACCTTCCCAACCAGGCATGATCAGCTAAGGCATCGACACATAACCCATAATTGATCTCAGAACTCAGATACTTGGAGTCAAGGTGGCAAAGGTCTTGTTGGGCTACAGTGAAATTTGACAACTAGCCTTGATGTTCCTTGTACAACAGTTGATACTGGGATGGACTTCACAAGTTTTGAACTCTGGTCTTTATTCAAGAGATTAGTGTATTCCACAAGACGAGAGTATTCACCACAACCAATGACTACACCCAAATGCCAAGACCCACAAGACCCTTACTCCAAAATGTAGCACCTAAAGAAAGAAAAAATCATAAGTAGAGGTCACAAATAGCAAGATGGCGATCATCAAAGCATTAGATCATTTAAACTGGTGTTAAATAGCTGTGTTTTTTCAGCAAACACACTTTCAAGAACCAGGATCTGAAAGCAAATGAGTTTTGCATGAATTAAATACATAACAGTTCAGAAGGTTCTTTAGATTTAATAAAAAAAACAAAAGTTTTATACCATTGAAGCATATGGTGACCACAAAATAAGATTTCATTGAAATAATCAAAGTGGTATGGATTATGAATCCAAAAGAATTTCCTCATTAATATAAGATCAAAATCAAAGTGATTAATCCGAAGCCCATAAATTCTCCACAACCAAAAAAAAAACATAAACAGAGGCAGTGAAAGACAAATTGATCACAACTCCGTCTCTAATATATTTGCAAGACAATTAATTGCACCAAAACCATGGGCATCTAATTAACAAATAAATCAATAAATGGCAAAAAAAGGATAACTAGGAGATGAAGCAAAATAATGTTGTAGCTGGAGATATGTTAAGCAGCAAGTAGAAGGCAACACCAGAAGCATATAAAAGCAATGGAAATGAGAGTGCCGAACCACTTTGTATCATGGCTAACAACCTAAGCTTTGAAAAAAAAAAAAAACAGAAACAGAAACAGAAACAGAAATTAGGATACTGGACCTTGGAATCACGACGTGATGGGCGATGTATACCTCGACCTCCTCTACAGGCAGAAGCTTCTTCCCGTCGTCTGCTCTCTTTGTCTTCTTGCTTTTTCTCTTGCCCTTGTTGGAGTTTTCCAGCATCGGCAGGGCCTCCAAGACTGTAAACAGGGGTTATTTAGGAAGATGCAGAGGGTTTACGGAATCTTGAGTTCTTAGGGTTATTACGATAATCTTGACATGAGAATGATCAAAAGAAGCAAAGGTAAATGAGAATTCGGCATCTCATTGCGCTGTGTAGGAACCTAACCTTTAAAAGAAGGAGAAAAGAAATCAGGATTTTTGGCATGGAAGAACAGTAAAATTTGGCACAAAACAAGCACAAGAAACTCCAACATTAAAAGGTCCTTCGGAATGTAATGAATGAAAAGCAAAAATTTATACCAATGAAGCATATAAAGAATCAAATTGGAACGGCATCAAAAGAAACCATCAGCATTATTTTATGGATTAACCAAAAGAAATGAAGAAATGCGCATATAATGCAAAACCTATAAACGGAGACGATGCCAGATGATAAAGCTTACACCTCTCCAATTCTTAATCGATCCGCGTGAAGTTAAACACATCAAGAATCACATTAGAACAAGCGGCAAGAAGAAACATTACGCCAAATCACATTATAACGATAAAAAGGAAGCAAAGAAAGGAAGAACTTAGAATCGTATTGCGTTCTTGGACGGATCTAACAAGCTTTAAAGGAAGCAGAATGGAAATCAAGAAGCTGGCGAGGCCTACCTCGGCATCTTCTCTCCGCTGAAAAGCTTCCTCCTTTCGTCTGTGCTCTCACTCTCCTTGGAGTCATTCTCCGCTAGCGCAGACCGGAAGATAAAAGAAAGCAAGAGAGATGGAGAGGAGGTTTTAGGGAGTTTTGGGAACAGAGCTTATGGACTGGGGCTTTCAATTCTATCAGGCCTACCGCTACATACGGTAGTAAATAAATACACAAACAGTGTATTTAAACAAACAGCCAAAAATAGAAATAGAACTAAAGATGGTAAATTAGAACAAACATGAGAACCATAACACAACAAAATAAAGTGAAAAAACATATATTAGTAAAAATAATAATAATCATAAAATGGATAAAAATGTAAAAAGAGAAAACAACGAAAGAAAATTAAAAATATAATGCCATAAGTAAAAGCATAGTAAGACTCAAGAGAAAGGACAAATTTCAAAATACAAAATCTCAAAAAAAAATTATAGAAATGCCATAACAAACTATGAAGGAATGTATAGCAAGATACATAAGATATATAAAAATAACATCACTAAAGATAAAATGGTATTTTGACAGCTTGAAGAGGTTTGTGCTTTATATAAGAATCCCACCTTGAAGTAGATGTAATGGATAGTTTCATGAAAATTTTATCTTTGCATAGGGATGGTTGGGATAAACGCTAGATTTTGAGACTTAAATGTAACTTCTTGTATTAAATTATACATCGAAAATCTACAAAGTAGTTTGTTTTTTTTAAATATTGTTGATAGTTGAATCTTAAGCTCACTTCAAACCTAAATTGATATAGATACAAATTTTACCAAATTGCTCCAATCCCATAATATCACTCGTAGATAACTCACGTGATTTATGGTATACAATTTTTTTCTCACTTTTCTAACTATTGTTCAAATTTAATATAGAAAAAATATAATTGCATAGACACTAGAAATATAATATAATATAACAAATATAGGAACTTATTTATTTTTTGAAATAAATTTTTGATATTAATATTGTGATACACCATCCTAATACAAAAATCCGATATTATATGTATATCTATCAATATAATAAAATATTATATTATATCAAATAATAAGTCATGATCCATCCTGCATATAATTATAAGAAATAGAAAAGCATTGCATTAAAGAATTTTTAAATGCAATATAGTGGGATCATTTGTAGTTTTTCTTTTACTTTTAGATAAGTTCATAATCAAAAAATATGTAATCAAAATTAATAAAATATTAGTATATTTTTTTTGATTCGTAGGGGATATGGGTAGGGTACATTATTAGTGAAAAATATTTTAATTAATATTAGCATATATTAAGTAAATTTGATTAGCAATATTATTAATTTTTATATCAGTTTAGTGATACTAATAGAAGTTTTTTATTGAATGTGGTTTAATAAGCCTATAAACTTCTTGTTAATCATATTATATCATTATGAACCGTATGAAATAAGATTCTTAATAGATCTATTAATAAAGTTATTAATATGGATGTCTATGCAGTAAATGGAGAGCTCAGCTCAAACAAAGCCTCCATTTATTATATATATACATAATAGATGCCGTAATCTAGCAATGCATACCTCATGGTGGCTCAAACAAGCAACGGAAACTCAAGTATTAATTAGTCATACATTTTTCACAAACAAAAAAGGTAGAATCCTATGTCAAAGGTCCTCCTTTTTTTCGCTCTTTCTTTTTTGGTCAAATGGATAGATTAAACCACATAAGAATGAAAGCAACTAAATTTGTCTTGATATAGTTAAACAACAGGAGAATGAAAGCATGTAAATTTACCCCTATACAATTTATCTGTGAGTTTGTGGGGCATTAGCATGTCAGCATCTTAGAAAAATCCACGAACTTTTAGTAAAATGAGAAGCAACCTAATTTGCAATATTGTTGGCCTCACAATAAATATACGTATATTGGAACTATCAAGTTGCGTGGACATTCTCTTATTAATATTTTCTTCTAAAGCTTGTAGATCATATCTAACGAGTTTGATGGAAGATCAAGCTGGAGATGTAATCAAGTCATTTTTAAGCGTTTTTTTTTTGATGTGAAGAGGGAGGAAGGGAAAAGCATCCCCCAGATTTATTGAAAGAGGAGGATTTATAAGGTTACACATAAGCAAATTACAATTAGTGGATAGTTTCAGATATTATGGACTCAAAGAATCAGTTATAATTCTTGTTTTGGCACTAGAGAATGGAGGCATTGAGCAACATTCTGATGACTCCATTTAGTCTTTTCACTACAAATGACCTCTTATTGGTAAAAGGAATGAAGGGTTTTGTGTAAAGTTGAGTTAATGAAAGCTTTCTACTATAGAAAAATGCAAGAATGCACTCCAGCTATATGTACTAGAATATAGCCAGTACCAATTGATCCCATCCCTTCCTCCCATTTGATTTTTTCAATCTCCTTGCTGTCCACAGATTTTGATGTCTTTCGGCCAACCACTAATCTTAAGACATTTTTGTCATGCAAGGGCAAGAGTTTTGAATGTTTTATTTTGGCACATTTTGGTAAAACAAGCTTGCAAAAAACCAAAACTGAGATGATCAACAAAGAAGGTAAACGGGGATGGCATATTGGTAAATAACAAGACAAAAAGTACAGGTAGTTTATATTTAAATTATTTCTGCATGAAGAGTCGCTATCACAACCTTTTCATAACTAAGTTTTAAGCGAACCGAGTTCTGTAATGTTTGCGAACTAGTTTTACATTAATTTAACTATTTTTATATTAATTACTCGGGCCAAGCATGTAATATTATTATTTTAAAACTTATAAACAAACCTCCTCACGGCAATGGCGGAGGGAAGAGCGATACGGTTGGAAACCGGTGAGTGCGTACGCTTCCCAGCGGGCTGGCGCTGCGAGTACGATCGGAAAATAAGGGGTGAAATTTAACGGAATCGGCACGCCAATTTTAATAAACCCCACTGCCGGCCATAAGATTAATACTCCAAGATCCAACTCCGATTAGGTCTTGTTTTTTTGGCGAGTTCGAACGATCTCTCTCCCCGGTATCCTCTCCCTTTGTTTCCAGGGGGTTTGTTTTCTTACTTGCTCCGCAATATTTCTTGCATAGAAACCCTAAAACCCTCTCTCGCCCGGCCTCCCGATCCTGGACTCCGATGTCGGCGTTAATGGCGGAGGACACCGAGGGGAGGAAGAACAAGAGGAGGAAGAGGATGGACGACCGAAGAAAGCTTCTCACCGGCGAGAAGGTCGAGGTAGGCAGGCCCCTCCCCCATCGCAATGTGGCTCCGAGCACATGCTTCTTGAGTTCTGTTCTGCTTGTTTTGATGTTTGGATCAGTCCAAGAACGCAATGTGATTCCAAGTTATTGGTTTTTTTCCCCCTTCTTTTTCATCGTGCTCATGTGTTTTCTTTGCCTGTGCGTTTTCTTTTTTGCCTTCGTGTCATAAAGATCTCAAACTACCATGGTGATATTGGAGTTCTTGCGTTAAATTCATGCAGGGTTGTTTTGTTCTTAGTTATTAGTTTGTGGAATTGGGTTTGTGGGCTGCAATGTGGATACGTTATGCTGATTTTATAAGTTTTGGTGCTTTGATGATGATGTGCATCGTTCTGTCTTTGATCTTTACTCATGTTCAGTTGTTTCCTTAGGTTTTGTATTTCGATGAAGGGCTTCTTGGTTCTTGGCATTTGGGTAAGGTCATTGGTTGTGGCGACTGCTCCCGTCTTATTGAATATACCAATCTCTTAAATGACGATCAGAGTTCGAAACTCGTGGAATCGGTTGCAGTATCAGCTGCTATAGAAGGTACATCAAGGACAGTCCCCAAGTATTACCGTGGCCAGATAAGACCTTTGCCGCCTCAGTACAAGATGCGAGGATCTGATATCAGATATGGGCTGTGTGTTGATGCCTTGGTGGATGATGCCTGGTGGGAAGGCGTAGTCTTTGATCATGAGGAGGGTTCTGAACAAAGGAGGGTTTTCTTTCCAGATCAAGGGGACCAACAGATTATCTCTGTTGACCGGCTGCGCATTACCCAGGAGTGGAATGAAGTTTTCGGGGACTGGAAGCCTCGTGGCAAATGGCTGTTGCTTCAGGTTCTTCGGACCTTTGAAGAGGAAGACGGACTTCCTGTTTCAATCAGGGAGATATGGTATGACTTGAGAGCTACACGTGGTTTCTTGGAGAAAATTAAGGGATGGACTTTTGAAACAGGAGATATCTGGCACAGCTTGGTGTCTGAGTTAATACAAGTACTGTGGTCTGTTGTCAGTGGAACAACTGTTTCTGAAATACTTCCTTCCAATCAGTTAATCAATCTTCCCATTACTTCTAACGATGTCCCAATGGATGATGTTCCTCGTCTTGAAGGTACCAATACCCAGATGGATGGCACAGGCATGAGTGGTTGCTTGGCTGGTATTGTAAATAGTATTTCCTCTCCAGAACCATGCATGTCTGATGATCTTTTTTGGCTTGGATATACTGAAAGCTTATCTCAGGGGAAGTATGATAATGGAAGTTGTTCTCAAGCATCCCAAAGAGAGGGGGTCATGGAAGCTTCGGGTGGAGTGGTTTCTGGAGGAAGCCCTTCTCGATTATGCGATCCAGATGAATGTAATGCAAAACCTGGAAGTGGCCCTAAAGCTATATCAGACTTCATCTCAGTATATCACACTAAGCCTCTTCCTCCATATTTGAGAAAAAGAACTCATGTTACACGTCAGCTTGCAAAGGCTCATCTTCTGGCTGTAGGTTGGCAGTTCAGGGAAAGTTCTAATGGAAACAAGTACTATGTTTCACCTGATGGAACCCGTTATGCATCTTTTATTAGAGCATGTGAATCATGGAAAGCAGCAGAAGAAAATGCAGATACTCGGAAAGCCGTGATCTGCAGTGGTGCCACTGACATTCCAATATGTGATGGCCAAGGAAATTGTTCCAATTGGAACCTCACATGCAGGGAAAATGAGGCTGTGAATAGATCATCCTCAAGAGCTGCTGGAACTTGGAAACCTGTGAAAATAGAGGCTGAATACTCTCCTGAGGCCATATCATTATATGCACCTGGATTAGAAAGTGGAATGCCTCAGCTAAGAAGATTAAGACCAACCAATCTTAATCATGACAATTTGAGGCTAAAAGTGAAGAAGCATCTTTTGGCTTTGGGTTGGAAGATTGAAATCAAAAGAGATGCAATTGTAAGGCTTCGGTTCTGTTCGCCTGAGGGGAAGACTTATTACTCCCTTTATCAGGTCTGTTGTGATTTGCTGAAGGGGCACCAGAAAGTGGGTCAGGGATGCAGAGCTGATGATGATCTGGAGGGAAACTGCTCGAGTCAAAAAGAAAATGCAAATAATCCTGCAAAGATTCATCCTGAACCAGTGTCTTTTGCTGGAGACACTCCAGTGCATTCTTGGTCAATCAAAAGGAAAAAGCATCAGGTTGAGCATTCTACCCATGCTATTGCACTATTTGCAGCCACTGAAGGTGTGAGAAAATGCAATGCACAAACAGAGAGATCTAACTTTTCTGAATTTGTAGACGCTGATGAGCTTCCAAATTCTTGCGCCATTGGGGTATTTTCTTCAGGAGATTATGAGAACCACTCAGAAGTTGATGTTAATTGTGCTTCTTCAGGGAAATTAAGGGAGGATAACATGACTGAGCATCTCAAACCGGAGTATTTACCAGAGGTGATAACAGAGTATGTCAACCACATGGATTCATTAAAGCAAAATGGCAAACATGATGCAGATGTTAAACAGTTGAGACTAAATGTTAAAAGACATCTATTATACATGGGATGGCGCTTTTGGCTTAAAACCAAAGGAACAAAGCAGGAATTATGTTATAACTCTCCGGATGCGAGATCCTATCATTCTCTTGCTACAGCCTGTAAAGCATATCTGGAATCCAAATGTCTTGAAAATATTAATGTGAAGTCTCTTGAATGCATGGCGAAGAGCAAAAAAATCAAGGGTGTTATGACTCATTCTGAATTTGAACATTCTGTCACGAAGAATGAGCAGTATAGATTCCTCAGTTCTTCTGCTGCAATGACAAGTAACAAGTCACAGGAAGCTGCCCAGATATTGCATGAGGAGGCTGAAAAAGATTCTGGAATTTCTTGTAATTCGTCAGAATTTGGAGAACTCGGATTTGGTAAATTGCAATTGAGAGGAGTTAGAAATTCAAAGAAGAGAAGAAGAAATTCTTCATTTTCTCTTGAAGCTTTACATAATAGACTGCTGACTTCTCCATCTTGCCACTCTTCTGATTGTCAACAGTCTAAAAAAAGAAAGGGATGCCAGGCTTCTGTTAGGCAAGGTCATAGATTAGACAGAAGTTTTTCACCGCGTGTGCTGCGGTCAAGCACAAGATCACAACAGGTGGTGGCATCGTCTCTCAGTCAGCAAACTGCTAAGACGGTTTTATCATGGCTGATTGACAATAATGTTGTCTTACCAAGGCAGAAAGTAAGTTATATGCATAAAAGAGATGGCCATGCTATGAAAGAAGGCCGGATAAATCGAGATGGGATAAAGTGCACGTGTTGTCATGAGGTGTTTAGTCTTTCTAAGTTTGAGGCTCATGCTGGCAGCAGCACCCCACGACCGTCTGCCAGTATATTTTTGCAAGATGGAAGGTCCTTGTTACAGTGTCAAATGCAGATGATGCATGCTGATAAGCCTCAAGATTTTCCACACGTAAGACTGAAGGGGGATTACTCTCACTATCAGAGTGACACAATATGCTCCATCTGTCAAGATGGGGGTACATTAATGCTATGCGACCACTGTCCATCATCATTTCATCTAAGCTGTGTTGGTTTAGAGGTAATTCAAGTGTTCAGCTTCTTGAGAGTAATAAGAGTGTCTGTCCGAACATCTATGTTGGCAATCTATTTACATAGCATAGTCTTTCAGTTTGCTTAATGTTTTCGTTTAAAGTTTTCATATAAGGTGTTCTTCTATTGGTAGCTTTGTTCATGCTGGGAACCACCTCTAGTGTTCCAGTTTTACTGAATGGGGGTGGTCACAACCTTTTTTTCTCTGTAATGCCTTTTCTGGTTATGCATCTCCCGTGCACTTTCTAATGTAGCAACACATTTGTAAGAATTTGATTTGCACTAACCTCTAGAAACTACTTATTCTTGAAATATAACTGGAAGAATCTTGAGCCATGCTCTTTTCACTGCTTTAAAAGATCAGATCAGGATCCAATAAACTTGTGTTAAATTAAAGACAGCAAGAAAGTGTAGGAGACGAAATGCAATTTAAGACATGTGATGATGGGTGATTTTTTAAAAATAGGTGGAGTAGGTGTAGTAATGCACATCTAGTGATACATTAAGTATGTTTTCTTGTGCACTTCCACTGATAAACAGCATACTTTTTGGATCAATCTTAGTAAAAATATAGATAAACATGGACCAAGTAAAAGTAACATGTGAGAGACCCCACAATGTGATCATTTTCAGAATCTTGGATCTATCATCATAAAATGGAGGAACAAATGAGGATGTATATATTATAAACATAATTGTGTCAATCAAGTGGAGAGGTGCTTCTGAAAAACTGTATGCTGTGCACATATTTAGATTGGAGGGGAAATTTATGAGACAGCAATTATATTGAAAATAATTTATGCTTCAAAATGTTGGGGCATAATGAAGATTACACAATATCTAAGTCTCATGAATATCCGGACGCTGTACTGGATGTGCGGCAAGTTTAGGTTGATAGGTTTTCGAACAAGTGCATTAAAAGAAATATAAAGGTTGCAGTTGGTGAGGACAAAGTTGTGGAGACTAGAGCAGAGAATGATTCTGATGGTATGAACATGTGCAACAGAGATACATGGAGGCTTTCATAAGAAAAGGGCTTAGTTTTGTGTTGAAAGGTCAACTAGTAGTATGAAAAACACCTGAGAAAACATGGCTGGAAGTTGTACAAAGCATTTGGACAAGCTTGCACTGCCCATGGATATGGCCTGTAGCAAGAATGATTGGCAAAAGACCTGTACCTGATCCTGAATTGATGGTATAACTCTTTATGGTCACAGATACATATATGTTTTTTCTATAAGACTGGATAATGACCATAGATTGAAAACTAGAGATAGCTTATCGTTTGCTCTATTATTTCCTGCACTCAAAGAGCCTCAAGCATGTCATAAAATGTAAGCCCCCTCCCCCCACCATTTTATGGTTATTTAGAATCTTTTTTTTGTAGGAGGGAGTTCATTAACAAATCGTTCACTGATTTTCATGTTCAGTTAATTCAAGTATCAAAGCTAGTAGGCGTTGAACAATGCATAGACAATAAGTTGTTCAAACTTGAAGTTACTTCCAGACGCTGTATTCTTCATGGCTAACTTCTTTTATGTTACTTTTTTGTAATGCATCCCAAAGTTAATGATCCACAAACAATAGTGCAGATAGATATCATCGAAAGACCGATTAGTACTAGTGCGTACAAATTGCACCTTTCCATATTGGTATCGAACTAGTATGTTGTACGGGGGCTACCAAGTGTCAATATGCCGAACCGACCCCAAACCGAGCATACTGACATTGTTCCAGGATAGTATGGATATGGGATCCAGAATCAAGATGTTTGACCTTGGCGTAGATGATGACGATTTTTTTTCTCATGCCTAGCCCCTTAAGTATGTTTTCACTGAGTGAACAACGGTAAACCAATATGTAGATTTATGTTGCTAGAAAAGGTTTTTCTAACTAATAGACTTCGCGGGTTCAGAAGAACAAAATCTTCACTAGGGTGATTCATTTGATGGTGGGGGTACATAACTTGTACTTTGACTTTAGGGATCTTTGAGAAGAATGTGGGAAGTGGTATATTAATTTAAACCACCACTAAATTTAATCGTGAATTAGAACTTGCAAAATAACTCAGGAACTTGTTTTAGGTGCACTTTGGGGTACATTTCTCATTGCTTACATTAAATGTCTAATTGAGTGCAACATCAAGCTTCTCTCATACTATACAGGCAAATAGTATATGTTACAATGCTGTTACCAGCCTTAGAGGACAGATCCATATATTAGATGACCTGAATGGCAAGAATTGAAATCACAAGCTAAAAAAAGGAATGGCCTTACCTTTTGGATACCTTGCTTTCTCAATTATGGATAAGGGAATGAGGTCCGGGAGCCTTTTCGTTGACTATAATCAGGCACGTGATATGCACATGCCTAATATTGGATGAAGGAATACCTGATGGGTGGCTTTTATTTCATTGCAGGCTTAAGGAAAAAGGAATGATTGATAGATCTATGGAATCGCAATATAGGAGCATTGGGTATTTAAAATCTATGGGGATGGAGGCATGTGGAGCCTCTGCATGATATAGGAAGCTTTGAATCCTTCAAGTTGTGCTTTTGTAGGAAATGTAATAGGTGGCATTATGAGAGCTGCAGAGACAGACGGGAGGGACAATGAGACTCAAGAATTCTACTTATACCCTAAAATAGATGTCCAATGAAAATTTAATCAGATCAACATTTCTCTTTAAGGCAGTTATTCACAATTAAAGGATCTCATTCTATATCTATTTATGTAGATGTCTCACATTCAAATTGTTGGGATCTTATTTGGGTATGGAGATAAGTATCATGTCTCACATTTACCTAAGACTTTTGGATATGGAGATAGGTATCTTTCTGTTCCAAATAGATAGTTATGCTTCTACTTTAGGAAATTATTCTACAAAAATGAAAGAAGTAACATGCAGAACTCATATATGCTAGCATGTCCGGGCAGCTCAGACGCTTGATTACTTCAAGGGGGAGCAGATATGGGAGTGTGTAATGCATGTAGGGCATTTGTCAATAAAATTACAGTAAAGAAACACTTAGGAAGGGCATGCAGAGATGAATTTCTGGGGAGATTTGAAGTGGGTGCGGCATCCAAACAAGAAATTTCCATCAAAGTGTGGCATACCTTTCTGAGCTGAGCTGAGCTGAGCTGCATGGTATGTGCGTCACATTGCCCAGCTAGCTAGCTAAGCTTTGCATGTGCAGGGCTGTGGTTGTTTTGCCAGGAAGTCCACATTGTAGACACATGGCTTTTGCCACCCCATAGAGAGATCAAGATGTCCTTTATAACGATGCCTCAGGATTTTACACTTCAAAATTAGGGGCCTAGTCATGCTTATAACATATCATATGCATTACACACATTGATCTTACAGGAGAAACTGGTCTAGCTCACCTAGCTTTCTGATGGTAGCCTGGTAGCTGTTGGTATTACCAAAGGTGGACACTCTAACTGTTGGTAATGCACCAATGATGCATTCTTACTGTTAGATGCCTTGATGCCTCCAAAGCCAAAGTCTACTGATAGTATTAAAACTCTCTGGGGTAGGTATATTCTTGTCTTGAAGAGATTGAGCTCATGGCATGTCTTCTCCTATTTAGCAATCAGGTGGCTTGGCACCCAATACAGTTGTCAAGCGAGGATCACTAAAGTCCTCTCGTAGATATGGGCTCCTATGGGTGGACCAGATATCTTATTAAGCTGCAACAATTCATCAAGTAGCAAAGAGCGGTGTAATCGGGTCCTAGACACATTACAACTAGTGCGGGCAAAGAGTTGGATGTGGAAATGAAAAGTTTTTTCTCGTTCCATAGGTTACTCAAAGTGAACCACAAGTCCAAGCACAAGAGAGAAAATTGCTGATGTTACAAGATCCTAAAGCACTGGCCTTATTATATGCCTCAAAATATTCTAACCCTAAAACTCTAAACCAAGGTTTGCCGTCTCGGTACCGGACCCCGTACCGGTACCACACTAACACAGTATCGGTATGAGACTTTTTTAGGATAACGAGTGTCGGTATGCCACCTGTACCAAGTACTGGTACCGAACTGGTACGGTACGGTACGCAATGGGATGAAGTCTAAAGGAGAGAATGGAAGCTTGCTCAATTCTGCTTGTTTAATTGGTTTGAGTGGACCTTTAATGATCTGATCTGGATGAAAAACCTTTAATGATCTGATCTGGATGAAAAAGTCATACACTTTGAAGTTTCTAGATATTTGAATATCTGAAAGTACCTTAGCTATTTTCTTGGCTTAGCTCATGCAATGGTGCTGCATGTGCATGCGTATAAATTCTTTTGTCACAGACCATACTAACCTTCTTTGCTGGTCCTAGTTTCATGTTTGTGTTCTGCATCATGTCGAGATGCTCATGCACAAGATCTTAGACATGCAATCACATGCTGCTGGCTTGCTGACATTGTTCGTTACTTTCATTACCATGATTTGGCTATAAGCATCAGTATGCTTATCTTCATCTTAATGTTCTCAAAGTGAGGAGACAATTTTGCTCGTGTTGAAACACCATATCTGAACAATATTTCTGAATTATATTTTTAAAATCTACCCAAGGAAAAATCTCGTGGCAAAACTGAATTGTTGTTGGTGTTTATGTAGGATATCCCTGAAGGAAAATGGTTTTGTCCATCATGTAGATGTGGCATATGTGGCCTCAGTGAATACAATCGTGACACGGAGAAATTTACAGAAGAAACAATGTTGTACTGTGATGAGTGTGAGCGAGAATGTACGTATGAATTCATCAATTTACGTATCCAAATTATACATTTACATATGTGATATCTGGTTTCTCTTCTTTTTGCAGATCATGTGGGCTGCTTGCAAGAAAAACGATTGCAACGGCTAAGTCATTGTCCACCTGGGAATTGGTTTTGCAGCAAGAAATGCTCAAAGGTACATCCAGTCAGATTTTAACCGCGAAAAGATTAGATTTCTTGTCTTATTACAAGGACAGAAATTGGCATTTGATTTGATGTATTTGTTTACTTTTTGGTGGATAAGTGCTGAGTCTTGACTTGGACATGTTGTATGCCGTAGTTTATCTATCTAAATTTTGTTTTAAGTTGGTCTTGGTCATTTTCAACAGAAACACAGATATGACATGAGGGTACATGCATGCAAAAATAGTTGCTTTTGGTATTTGGTAATTTGATACAAGGAGTCTTTCTTAGCTTGACGTGCATTATTGCTAAGAGCTACAACCTTAAATTGCTAAAAATTGCCGAAATATTTACATCTAATGACACTGTATGGTTATAATAACAATCCTTTATTATAAACTTATGCTAGCTTTAATGTAATAGAAATGTTGGATTACATTCATTGTGTTTCCATATGTTTCAAGTATTGAGAAATGCTAAGTTTCTGAATGTTTTAGATGAAATTTTCTATTCCCGGACTTGGAGTAAGAAACCTTTGCACATAGTTTGTTTGTTTCTTCTGCTTACATTATATTTTTCTGAAGGTGAGGGGTATGTGCATGTGAATCATCAAAGAAGTGGGGTATATGCATGTGGGCATGCATGTCTATATGTACATGTGTAATTGGCATTTATAACTGACTTTATTAGGATTTAAAATTGTCTGTTTCTGTAGTTTAGCACAACAAGATAATGAATATCCATAATACAGATGGATAACTAAAGTCATTAACAAGCTAAGTCTCGGATTATCTTCGACTTAGATCCTTAAAAGTAGTCCTAATCTATGTATGGTAATGTTTCTATAATGGGAATCTGAAAAGTTGCATGACCGTTGGATCCTGGAGAGATTAAGGACTTGATGTAAATGGACCATATATTAGATTTAGATCTAGATTTAATTGTTTTTTATTTTGTTTTGTTTACAGTTAAATTCTCAGTCTATTGAGCCTTAAAGGTCTTTTTAGTTGTTTTTTTATTGTCTATTGCAGTTTTTGAACTAATTTTAGGGTATTTTCTAATAGGTTACGGGTCCTACTATTAGAATTTTTTTCTATAGGTCCTTCTATAGGTCTATGGTGGCTCAACTAAGGTTTATGGTCTTGCAATTGGATACTTAAGGGATTTTAGCAACTTTCTATCAATGATTCAGGTCCTAGTGGGATGTCCTGCTGGATGTCGCACCATCACAAGGGTTTGGATGGAATTGCCCTACTGTTGTCCCAGCATGCCGTTCGATGCATCTTGGGATATCCCTTGTCCCAAGTGTCAAGACAGGGCAGGATGGCGGTGCATCCTATGCAATGAAAAAATTAGGCCAATCCTGTATCAGTGAATTTAAATCATTGCTTTTCATATAGTATACCATGGAAGTGCAAGATTTACTGTTTTTGAAAGATTTAGGTTATTTTTTGTTTGACTGTTTTTGAAATATTTAGGTTATTTTTTGTTAGAAAATTAAGTAGTCTGGAAGTAGTGAAATTTTAAACTGATTAGAACTCCTATTCACAATATGCAAGTTAATGTTCTAAATAATTACACATAAGTTGAGTCCTTATATAACTAGGAATTGATGCATTTGGGTTGTTTGGATGTTGTCAAACATTTTTCCATGAGGAATGACTAATTATGCATCTTTTTTTAGCTTTTTATTGAATCACTTAACTCCATTGAGGAGCTTTTCCCTTATTCTTGTTGCCTCCCACTTTTTGTTGTTTCTCTGTTTCTCCTCTTCCTCCTATTCTAATAGTTTGTTTCTCAAATTAATCCCTCCAGCAGTTGTTTTCTGCTAGTCACAGCAGAGAAAAAACTACCTTCTTTTTTACCCCTCTTTTAGCAAAGGTTTTTCCCATTATGTATTAATATCAGACAAGTAATGTTTACCTATATAAGCTATATGCACAAATACATCCCTATCTGCCACTACTCTGTCTCCTATCTTTGTTGCACGTCTTGGCGATGGTCAGTTGCTCCATGGTGACATGGGTGTCACTGATTCAAGACATGAAAACAGTCTCTTTGCATGTGGGGTTTTTCCCATTATGTATGATATATCAGACAAGTAATGTTTACCTAATATAAGCTATATGCACAAATACATCCCTATCTGCCACTACTCTGTCTCCTATCTTCGTTGCACGTCCTGGCGATGGTCAGTTGCTCCATTGTGACATGAGTGTCACTGATTCAAAACATGAAAACAGTCTTTTTGCACATGGGGTTAAGGTTGCATACATTTTCCCTCCCCAAATCCTGAGCATCGGGGCACCTCTTTTCTTATTGAAGTATATTGCCTAGGTTCAACACTTTCAGAATATCCATATTGTCACTCTATCCAATAATTGTACATAATAAGCAGATCCATGTATCTAAAGCTACAACATTATAAGAAATAGGATACTTATTGAATTGGAAAATAAACTTTGAAGATTAAATGTAATTAGAATACTAATAGAACTAATTTAAGCAAATGAAATGGAACATCTAACATGACTTTCCACCTGGAAAAAGTTTTAAGTGTCTGTGGCCTGTTTAGCCAGACTGAGGATTGAATCATGCCTGAATTCTAGCTGGCAAAACTGCAATATCCTTGATGATTGGACCATTAAGGATTAAAAGAATATTCTATATGCATTATTTTCTTCCCTGTTCAGTATATCACATAAATGATTTATGGTGCCTTTTCTGATTAAACAAGTTGTATTATATGTACATAACTTCTTTGATGTAGAGTTATATGTGTAGTGTGTACATAATTAAATGGATGCTGACAGAAATATTGGAACGTAATGATGCATTATATGATTGTGGACTACAAATTGTATGCACATTATTGAATATGTTATTGTACTAGGGCAGCAATGATGGTTGAAAATTATGTAGTTTATCCTTTTGCATGGTGATGTACAATCACGTCTAAGTACATTTTGGCTACCACCCAGTCTGTATGAAACAAGATATTACCATTTGTTGGTTTCAATGCTGACTTGTGATAGGAAAAAATTTGACTACCATTATATTTCTATCTAAAGATCAATAGATGTTTACATATTTCAGGTAACTTAGTTATCTTTGTTAGCTCATCTTGTGCATTTCCATGAACTGCCACAAGTTTTAAGTAGTATTTTTTTCCTTAGAAAGATCCTCTTTCTCCTTTATGTCTGCCATAGGATACCTGTTCATAATGTTGCTTACAATTGTGCAGATTTTTTATCGTCTTCGCAAACTTCTTGGGAAATCTCACCCAACATCTGTTGAAGGTTTATCATGGACTCTTCTGAGATGTTGTAGAGAAAATGGTGTAGACCTTGATAAATTTGATCTTGAGACAATGGCTGAGCATCATAGCAAATTGTGTATTGCGCTTGATGTTCTGCATGAATGTTTTGTCGCTATGATTGAACCTCGCACCAATAGTGATGTTGTTGCTGATCTTCTTTTCAATAAAGAGTAAGATCTCTCCCCTAAATTTTTGTTGTTGTTGTTTTAATATTCTCTGATCTCAACACCCCCTTCAAAAAAAAAAGCAAACAAGAGTTTAGGCAACAACAAACTCTCTATAGTTTAGTATTGAAAGGAGTAACATGACAGAGCTGTTCATGTGAAGACCAGCATTAGATGCTATAATTAATCTACAGAACATAATTTGCAAACTAGGCCTGTTGCAGGAAATGCAGCGGGGTGTATATTATTCTTTTTTTATTATTTAAATTTACAGTTGACCTGCATTTTTATTTCGTTACATGATGTCAATAATCATTGTTTTTGAATCTAGAGTAGTCATTAAAAACTCGGTAACTTATGTTGTTTCTTTTTCCCTCTTATATTGTTTTTTTTCCTATACTCCAATGTCACCAATGATTACTGTTTTTGTAGCTCGGATCATGGGTGTATTGATAAATATAAACTGAATGATTCGTTAATGAGGAGGTATCCCTAGAACCTAATTCTTGATTAGGACCCTCCCCGAGTCCCTATACACTCTCATTATATCAAGAGCTTCATCGCATATGCATATATGCTGCTGAGGTCCCTTTGACTTAAGGAATTTCTTCTTGTTGAATGAACCATAACATTTGTGACAGGATCTTTGTATATTGAAGGTAGCAGTAGGGTCGCAAAGAATGCCGAGGCATAGTGCATGCCTAAGATAAAATCCCCCCCCCCCCCCAAAAAAAATAGTGCTAATGATAGACTAAAGTCTTTATAGGCTGTTTTCTTTGTCAAATAAGAAGGTTGCATCCTCACCATTATAATATTATATTCACATTGCTACTAGCATGTCTTGATAGAGTTAATGTGAGCACTGCTGGCTACCAGAAAGTTTGTAGACTTAACAAAACATATGAGCTTCCAATTTTCACCATGAGCCAGGCTGTCTGGTAGTTTTAATGCTTCCAACAAGTCCAAATTATTTATTTCATCTATATTGCCAACATGTGACTAGAATTATGTTTTCCACTTGTAGTGGGCTACAAGGCTGACTTAATCCTTAAATACCACTGTCACTTGCTCTATATTTAACGAGTTCTTTCACCTACGGTGTCTGGTCAGATCAACCACTGTTGTGTGTCTTCTGGTTAAATTCGACCAGACATTGATTGCTTTTTCTTCATTATTGAATTCTTCGCATTGGATAAATAATCTATTGAATATCTGAGCCTCATGTTTCAGCATGTTTGATTGAATTTTGCTAAAAAGCAGGATTTGCTAAATTATGGTGTCAAACCATTTCTCAACATTTCTTAAGGTCTACCGAAATGGTACTAGGTGCCGTGACTTTCAATGACCAGTATAGTACCGGTGCAATAGCACGCCCGGCACTCAGTACGTTATAGCTTACCAATTCCATACTAGTACACCATCTTTTTTCTTTTATTTTTTATTTTATTTTATTTTATTTTAGTTTTGAGAGATTATTTTAATGATTATGGTTGTATGAATTACGATTATGATGCTACTTTGATGTTTTTTACAAAGGGGAGGGAGGAGATGGAGGAACAGGGGATGAGTCGAGGAAGTTGAAGGTCCTAGTCTTATGAGATACAAAGAAAGGAGACTTTGGTACAGATGGTATATTTTGGAAATTGAATTTAAGCAGTAGGGCAGCTGGAAGAAGCCAGCTATATAAGATCACTGGAGGTTGCACAGTCTCGTCAGTCAAAAAGTAGTTTTACACCAATTTTACATGAATGTCCTAAATGCGTTACCGTTCCTTTTCTTCAGGTTTCATAGAGAATAGTTTCATTGAGGGTAGAAACAGTTTCTCAACCGAATTATCACGAATGTGTTATCACAGGATCACTTAATTTACAACATGATTGCTTGTCCCTTTGCACCGCAGTACAGCTCTGGCTAAGTGATGGTGGGCCTCTTCAAAACTTATTCTTACCTCTCCTTAAGCTGAGCTTATAACTTATTATTTGAATGCTTCTTGCTCTTTCTTGCTATGTTATGGCACAATCATCTCATGTTCATGCTAACTTTGAGGGCTAGCTTAGTCCTTATTGGGGACTATAAACTTCCATTGTAATGAATCCTATATCTTCTGGAAAGACAGAAAAAGAAAATGTTATCTCCCACTAGCTGCTGGTATATTTGATCATGTTGGCAATAAGAACGAAAATGTCACACTCATTGCTGACTTTCTAGTAGTCTAGTGTTCCATGAGCATTCACGTCATCTGGAGGTTGATCGAATTTCAGTATCTTGGTCAACCTGCTTTTCTTATCTGTTGTTCAGCCAGCCAGTGTCATCTCCTTCCTCCAAAATGCTCTTCATATGATGTATCACATATCAGTAGGGGGTCATTTGTGCTGTTACTCAACGTCAACTGTGTTGCCGGCAAGCATTACTAAACATGCGGTCATTGCACAAAGACTCCCCCAAGAAGAAGCAAGACTGGAATAGATTAGATAAATCACAAATTGGTTATAAATAAGTTCTAAGGAAATGTTTGGACTTGGAGAGCTGCGTCCTTTATTACGTATGTAGCTTTGTAATGATCTCTTTCTTAGATGGCTACTATGGCATCCAGGAGCAATGACTACCAGGCTGGAAACATAATGCCTTCCTTAAAGACTTTGTTAATCATATACCATACTGTACTGAACCAGTAATTACTAGTATGGTTCTCGGTCCCGGTTTTGCGGACCTTGCTCTAAAGTTTTTGTTTTCATGTGATATTCATTTGTTCATCATGTTTATCATATTTTCCTTATAAATTTCTTAATTCTTTGATCTTCCAAGATGAAATGAATACTGCCTTCTGGATTTCTTTGTTATTATTATTGTTATTATTATTTTTTGTCTTGCACAGGTCAGAACTTAACCGACTGAACTTTTGGGGATTTTATACTATGCTTCTGGAGAGGGGAGATGAGCTGATATCTGTGGCTACATTCAGGTATTTTTGTTAAATCTAGTTTTGGATACCGTGCGGTTATCAGCTGCCATTTACCATTTTTACCACCTTATGTTTATCTTTTCAGGATTTTGTTCTCTGAAGCATGAATTTATCCTCATCTTGCATCTTCCTTTTAGGGTCTATGGCGAAAAGGTTGCAGAAATGCCTTTAGTTGGTACTCGAATTCAATATCGACGGCAGGGAATGTGCCGCCTTCTAATGAATGAACTAGAGAAGGTAACACTATCAAAATCTTTTGCTAGTAGAAAACTAGAGAAACAAAACTATTCGCATGCAGAGGCTTTGACCATAATTTTATATTGAAAAGAACAGAATTCTCTGACCATAATTACCATTGACCTATTGTTAGTCCCATCAGTCTGAGGTGGATTTCAATAATCTTTCTCACTATTTATTTGTATTCAATGCCATATTCACCATCATGGAAAGGTTCATATCTTCAATTTTTTAAGTACCTAGTCCCCATACACACTGCATGATTAGGTCAATCTAGCTCTGATTGCTGACCGCATACTATCTTAATCTATCACACACTGTGAAAGTATTACATGCTAAGCTTGCCTTGTTTATTAGCCTTGAAAACTTGATTTCATTTTTTTTAAGCACAATTAAGTTTTGATTTCTGGAGTATTGGCAGTTTTAGCTCTAATTCTAGTCAAAAAATGGAAAAAATGTCAATTAAAACTAGGAAAATAAAAATGAAAAATAAAATGCCTAAAATAAAGTAGAAATCATTTTAAAGTTATATTGTAAAAAAACCTTCGTGTCAGTCCATTTCAGTGGTTTTGCATGGGACCATGAGAACTTTTTTTGTGTGTGTGTGTTGGGGGGGGAATATCATGATCAGAAATCACATTTTGAGTGCACTACATTAATCCACCGTTAGGTTTAACTTTTAGGATCATGGTTCGCCGTATTAGGCGGTACGAAGCATACCGTACCATACCGGTTTGGTATCGGTACGGATAGTATACCAACACTCGGTACACTGAAAAGGCCCTATACTGTATCTTACCGACACAGTACCAGTATGGCACCGATATGGGGTCCGGTACCGAGACAACGAACTTTGTTTAGGATAGTCAAATATATGTCAAAGCAATACCTCAATTTATTTGGAATATGGCATTGCAAATGTTCTAGATCTTCCTAATACCTGCGAAATCTAAGTTTAATTTAAAGAAAATGCTTCAGACATTGAAAGAGTTGAAGAAATTACAAATATGTGGTAGCTGTATACACAGGGAATCTGGCTGCATGAGTTAGTCTTGACCGAAACTTTAGAGATTTTGGATCAAATTCTCGTTGAAAGTAAAATGTTTTGGTTTTGGTTTTAAAGTATCAGTTGAAACTTCAAACGTCAAAATACGCTCACACCTCAGAATTTCCACATTCACCTGATGCAAGTTGTTTGTTTAGTATCTTTAAAGAGAGTTAATAAGTTGTAATCCCCCTAAACGTGGCGATGAATTAGACAGGTTGCATCTTATGCTCATAAGTTTATCATGCTCATAGATTTACTTATGTGGCCATGTTGGAATGTGCGTGCTTGTATGGGGGTTATATCATTTTTGCTGCATAAATGCAAATTTGGCCTCAGCGACTATGATGCTTGCTCACCAGCTTGCTTTTCTCACTTATTTTCCAGTTGCTTTCTTCATTAGGAGTACAAAAGCTACTGTTACCAGCAGTTCCTCAGCTTTTTGAAACATGGACAACTTCCTTTGGGTTTACTAAGATGACCAGTTCTGACAGGTCAGACTTATCAGAGTACACCCTTCTCAGTTTTCAAGATACTACAATGTGCCAAAAACTCTTAAGGAGAACTACTGCAGATTTGAAAGAGCCAAGAGGTATGTACCCCTCTCTCCCTCTCTCTGTGTGTGGGCATGCGCACGCGTGTGCGCACCCATGCAACTTGCATGTGCATCTTTGTCTTACATGTTCACCTCTCCCTTATTTTATTTATTTTGTCTGGTTGCTGTGTACTTTGGCAGGAAATAATAATCAATTGGCAGATATATCCTGTAGAAGTGATGTGCAAGTAGATTGCGACAATTACAGCATTACTTCCGAGGCTGTGGAGATACTGGAGCCAATCAGTAAATCACCACCACTTGATGCTGGTCTATGTGGTTTGCCAACTGGAGATACTGGGGAGTTCACTTATCAAATGGATGCTGCACATTCTCTTCCAATCAGTAGCTGTAAAGATACATTAGTTGAGACATTCCGAGATAAAACAAACGAGCAGACGACAGTAAGGTGTGTTTGATTTTGATTGTTTATTATTTTGATTTAGTATTTTCTAGGCTCACACAAATTTCTTGTACTGATCATTGTGGGATTCCCAGTGTTGTTGCAGGCAAGTGCGAAGACAACTGTGTTTTAGTCAGAACGTCTCCGTCAACTATATTGGTGTGTTCCTTGTTTTGTAATCTCTTGCAATTGTAATGACGGCTCTTTGCTTGTCAATATCAAGACTTTTTATGTCTTCATATTTTGCAGGAGAAAGCAGTAACTGACCTCAAATACAAGTTCTCAGGGAAATGCTATGAGCGCAATGGGAAGACTGGTGCCAGCAGAGTGCACTTGGTTAGCAGTGTTGATGTCAGAAACACATGCAACTTCAAGTATATCTACCAGCGGAGGACACTGACGACATAGTAAACTATTTTCAATCCTCTTTTGTCATGCTCTTCTAGTGGAGTCCCCTCCATTTTACATGACAGCTTGTATGGCTCTCTCCTAGTTTTTTTTTATAAACTTAAGTGGGTTGCTGATGAAGCTTTGTGGGAGAGCAGAGGTTTTTGTACAATATTAGGGGGTTCCACTAGAATTTTGACGGGCTACTATGATATTTACATTAATGTATCACATATGCTCTGTTCGTTGCATCTTGTTCCCGACAGTTGTGTAGCTAGAAAAGTGTGTGGGTGGGGCAGGGCGGGGTTCTTTTTTTTTTTTTTCCTTTTTTCCTGAAAACCATAATAGTTTCTGATGAAGATTAGTTGGAATGGAGGTTTTCATAGCATGAAAGGGGGTTCCCCTTAGGATGTTGCTTGTCTGCTAGAAAATCTATGTATCATGTATGATGCCTCCGTTGCATCTCTTTCAAGTGACCGGGGAAAATTACAAGGATTCAGAATTCCATTTTCTCTGTTTAAGTTATTTCTTCCTCTGATAATATACTGATTAAATAATAGTACTGCATGTTCCTGAAATACTTTTCTTGATGTTCAGGAGCTAGCGGTTATAGAGTCGTCTACATCAGAAAGAGTTTTCCCTTGCTTATATATTCGTAAACTTAAATCCCGATGAAGAATCTATTTTTCAGCACTTACATATCTGGTCGCCGGCTGTTTTGCCCATCTTCTACTAGTGCACTGTACCTTTATCCAGACTTGGACGCGTCTAAGCTGCTTCTGGTGCTTTTTTCCCTTTTTTCGTTTTGCTTTAATGTTCTCCTATTGGAGTTACGTGCAGCTGTTTATAATTCTCTGCTATTGTCCTGTTTCCTTCAGATACATCAAAGGTCTGTCGATGGGTTTCTCCATAGTGGTCTGCTGAAAATTTTAGGCATTATTATTTGTGGGCAAATGGTTTGCATTTCTTCACTCCTTTTTTTTCCTTCTAGTAATTGAATTCTGAATTTATGTTAAAATGTGTGGACGCATGATCAATTAACATGCGAGTGGGCTTTCATGTGCCCCCCTTTGAATGGTCATGGAAGATGATGGCTGAAGGCATTTTGACTGCTGCTGTACCTCGGCCGGCACTTTCCTTTGGTTGGGCTACACTAAAGCGCACCAATGAACGGCAGTTTGGGTGCGGGCCAGAGCACTATGTTTGAATAATAATCACTTGAAAAATAATCTCCTTGAGCAATCACCTCATACGAGCTTCTTTTCTAGGTCACGAAACACGACGAGACAAGGGCGGCATGGTGCCAAATTGCCGCCACCTTTTCGTGAGGTAACAGAGCACCTGGAACTCTCCTGCAACCGGAGTCTTCCTTTTATACCTCATTGCTAAAAGTAAGATCAGGGTTGTGCGCTGAATCTCTTTATTTCTTAACTCCTATTTTGTGGACCTCCCAAAAGATGCCGCCATCGTTGGCATCAAAATTTTATGAATTTTATTGGTGATCCTCTTCATTATGCCCACTAATTTGTTCGGGAGTGCTTGATGGATGTTTCTCTGTCGTCATAGAACTTGCAATTATATGACTTAAATTATTTTGATGGCACTACGCTCTCGTGCTTCTCCATTTCCACTGCATATCTTTTCTCATTTTTTATTCATTATTCTATGTGGTTCCTGTCTTGGTCTCTTTTGGCGCCTGAGACTATTTTAAATCTTTTAGTTTTTTTCTTCGTTGTACAAGTATCACAAGAGATTTCCTTTCTTCATGACTGTTTTGATGAAATTAATATTCCTTCTCCCTTGACATTTTCTTCTTCCAAGTTAAAACTCAACATCTTTCATGTGACATCCGTTTCTATTTTAAACCATATCACTTACATATATTAACTATAACTGTTTAATGACCTGAATTATTTCGTCAATGGGGTTTCATTTCCTCATAATCTTATATAGGCTTATAATTGGAGTAGGAATCTTCTACGATCTTAGCTGTTATCGGTATTTAAATCATTTTTTTTTTATTATTATTGTCTTTTAACATTCATTACTGTGCATCACCCATAGATTCATTCTTAGTCAGAATTTCAGCAAGCCGTTCAAGATCCAGAGTTTGCGACGGCAAGGAAACCAAGGGATGAGATAGCAACGTAACAGTTTTTATAAAGAGGAACGTAGGAGAGTCCTATGTGACGAGTTCACCGCAGCGAACCCAGAGAAAACACCAGCACCTGATTTACGTAAGCGCCTACGTCGCGGGAACCATTACGTGTCGTCTTGCAGCCATCATGACCTTCCATTTCCTTGATCGCTTCCTCATGATCACGCCCATCACGTGCGCCCCATCCCCCCTCGCGGCCCCGGCCCCGGCCCCGGCCCGCTTTTCGATCCAAAGTGGGAGCCATGTAAACCCACCGTACGGTCCACCAATCAAGAATTTTTTTTATTTTTTTTTGGTGCAAACAAATCATGAATTATTGAACTCTTTCCCCGTTAGATATCCTGCGGCACCAGCCGCCGGTGTGTCCAAATTTGTTTCATCTCAAGTGGGTCCCACGCCTTATGAGCCCCACGTGTCCTCTGTTGGAGCCCATCGCGCGGATGATTTTGTTCTGCCCTGGGGGCGAATCGTAGCGAGGGTACCGCAAAATGAGCATGCTGCTGACGTGTCTGCAGGGAGGCGGTGCGGGGCCCACCCACAACTATTATTTATATTTATAGCCTCCCACTTTCCGTCTGGTTTCTGGCCTTTCTGGTTCGTCTTCGGCCGTCGAGCGGGAGGTGCGTGCGGGGCGGCGCTCGTCTATCCATCTTCCGTCCAATCCTCAAAGATAGAGAGCGAGAGAAAGCCGCCGACGAAGAAACCCTTGAATTCCAAAACCCTAGCGTCCACAGGGAGGTAGTTCTGTTGGATCTTTTCGTCTCCCTCGCTTCATTTGCATTCTGTTTGAGAAATTGCGTGTAATGGAACGAATCGATAGAGTTCTAAGAAAGATGGGGCCTTTTCTCTGCAATCTTGTTGCTTGATTTGTTGTTGCTTGATTTGGTCTCTTGGCGTCTAATTTATGCTTTTATTTTGACAGCGGCGTGCCTTCTTTTTGTTGTTGTTTTGTTTTTCAATTTTTCCTCAGGAATTGCTACTCTCGTTTCTGTCTGATTCTAGGTCGGGGACATTGGAGGGTGGAGAATAATGGCGATCGCTTCACGGTTGCCTCTTAACCGGGTTCATCGTTCTGAGATGTTAAATTATACTGGTGGTGTGGAGTGTGATGTTATTTCGAAGGACAGGCAGCTCAGAGTGAGAAGGAATGTTATGGGTTTTCGTAATATGGCGAGGAATGTGGAGAGAAGGTCACAAGGGCTGCGTTTCGACGTCGTTGGGTCCAGAAGAGGGCAGCGGATGGTTGTTGCTGCGAGTCCTCCTACCGAGGATGCAGTGGTTACGACTGAGCCTTTGACAAAAGAGGATCTTGTTCGGTACCTTGCTTCTGGTTGCAAGCCAAAGGAGAAATGGAGGTATGCCTCTTGATGCACCATCTTTGGCACTTCAGTTTGTTAATTTAATTATAAGATGGTCTCGCACATGTTGCTCATCTAGTTTTGTGCATATGTAACTTTAGTTGTCATTATTTGGTGTCTCCTTACGTAGTTCGTTTACTGGGCCTTTGATTTAGTATATCCTGTTATTGCTTTAGTTTCTGCATTTCATGGAGATTCCTGTGACTCTTATATCAGGCCTTGTCTTGTGTTGGGCCACCCCCTGGCTCTCACCGAATCCAAGAAACCATTATGTGTGTGTGTGTGTGTGTGTGTGAGAGAGAGAGAGAGAGAGAGAGAGAGAGAGAGAGAGAGGGTGAATTATTTTTATCCGGTTCGTGTTTTTTTTCCATGAAACATTGATTATGTGGTTTTGTTTATCATGCAGGTGTAGTCTATGATGATTTTCCTACATTTCTGGTATTCTCTCAAAAATGCTAGTGTATAGTTCAATGCTTTCTTTCCTGTTGATTTAGATATGAGTAACGATAGGGGGATCCTATTTCATGAACACCAAAGGTTCTCCTGCCATGTAGTGCTGGGAGATTGGGGTAAATTCTGGAAATTAGTGCAATACATGGGGTCTAGTTGAATGTGAAGTTGCCACACTATCAAAAGTGGTTCTAAGAAGCTTCTGTATGCACATGATAGGCACCTCTTAGAATTTTCATTTTGAAATAATCATTTTATTGGTCAAGTATAATGGTTTTGACTTATATGTGTTACAGTTTTTCTCTGCAGTTATATTATGAGTAAACGGCCACATCTTATTTGCATTTTCTCACATAATTTTGTTTTGACAGAATTGGTACCGAACATGAAAAATTTGGTTTTGAAGTTGCAACTTTACGCCCAATAAATTATGAACAAATTGCAGATTTGCTAAATGGCATTTCCGAGAGATTTGATTGGGATAAAGTAATGGAAGGGGATTATGTTATTGGTCTCAAACAGGTGAATACGTTGTCCTCTTTTATGGTGACACATTTTTGGCTTTTTTCAATACCTCATGTGAACATATTTTCAGCTCATGTGAACATTGTCCTCGGTCTGATTGTTTGCCAACTTCCCCTTCATTAATTGCTAGATTTCCGCCATCTCAGGCTTTATATGGTTAATCTTGTAACGGTATTTAGGTCTCTTTTACATCTATCCCTTCTGTTTTCTTACAAGTCCAAGTAGATTAAGCCTCTCTCAGTAAGGGTTTTTCCAATGTTCTTAGTTATAATGATCATTCCACCAGTCAGCTTGTCTTCAATTCTCTAGCACTATGTTAGTTCTAGGAGCGAGGGCTGGCATGGTCAAAATTCTAGATTCGACCCCATTACAAATATTTGGTTAAGCAACCAATTAATAGAATAATCTTTCCTTTGGAATCATCATTTTCTTAAATAAAGTAATTATGGTTCCAGTCCCATACCAACGGGAATGAATGATATTATTGGAAAGCAG